>NC_054375.1:2615000-2915000 GCF_017654675.1 Xenopus laevis
TTTGCACGGGGAGTGTATTTCCTGGTACTCGTGTGACTGTCTCTACTTCCTTTGCACGGGAGTGTATTTCCTGGTATGAGCTCTCTTTTGCGGGGGTATTTCGGGTCTCGTACTCTCCTTTGCACGGGGAGTGTATTTCCTGTACTCATGTGACTGTCTCTACTTCCTTTGCACGGGGAGTGTATTTCCTGGTGCTCGTGTGACTGTCTCTACTTCCTTTGCACGGGGAGTGTATTTCCTGGTCTCGTGTGACTGTCTCTACTTCCTTTGCACGGGTAGTGTATTTCCTGGTACTCGTGTGACTGTCTCACTTCCTTTGCACGGGGAGTGTATTCCGGGTACTCGTGTGACTGTCTCTACTTCCTTTGCACAGGGGAGTGTATTTCCTGGTACTCTGTGACTGTCTCTACTTCCTTTGCACGGGGAGTGTATTCCTGGTACTCGTGTGACTGTCTCTACTTCCTTTGCACGGGTAGTGTATTTCCTGGTACTGCTTGACTTCTCTATTCCTTTGCACGGGGGAGTGTATTTCCTGGTACTCGTGTGACTGTCTCTACTTCCTTTGCACGGGGGAGTGTATTTCCTGGTACTCGTGTGACTGTCTCTACTTCTTTTGCACAGGGGAGGTATTTCCTGGTACTCGTGTGACTGTCTCTACTTCCTTTGCACGGGGAGTGTATTTCCTGGTACCATGTGACTGTCTCTACTTCCTTGCACGGGTAGTGTATTTCCTGTACTGCTGTGACTGTCTCTACTTCCTTTGCACGGGGGAGATTTTCCTGGTACTCGTGTGACTGTCTCTACTTCCTTTGCACGGGGGAGTGTATTTCCTGGTACTCGTGTGACTGTCTCTACTTCCTTTGCACGGGGGAGTGTATTTCCTGGTACTCGTGTGACTGTCTCTACTTCCTTTGCACGGGGAGTGTATTTCCTGGTACTCGTGTGACTGTCTCTACTTCCTTTGCACGGGGGAGTGTATTTCCTGGTACTCGTGTGACTGTCTCTACTTCCTTTGCACGGTAGTGTATTTCCTGGTACTGCTGTGACTGTCTCTACTTCCTTTGCACGGGGAGTGTATTTCCTGGTACTCGTGTGACTGTCTCTACTTCCTTTGCACGGGGAGTGTATTTCCTGGTACTCGTGTGACTGTCTCTACTTCTTTTGCCGGGGAGTGTATTTCCTGGTACTCGTGTGACTGTCTCTACTTCCTTTGCACGGGGGAGTGTATTTCCTGTACTCATGTGACTGTCTCTACTTCCTTTGCACGGGGAGTGTATTTCCTGTGTGCTCGTGTGACTGTCTCTACTTCCTTTGCACGGGGAGTGTATTTCCTGGTGCTGTGTGGACTGTCTCTACTTCCTTTGCACGGGTAGTGTATTTCCTGGTACTCGTGTGACTGTCTCTACTTCCTTTGCACGGGGGAGTGTATTTCCTGGTACTCGTGTGACTGTCTCTACTTCCTTTGCACGGGGGAGTGTATTTTCCTGGTACTCGTGTGACTGTCTCTACTTCCTTTGCACGGGTAGTGTATTTCCTGGTACTGCTGTGACTGTCTCTACTTCCTTTGCACGGGGGAGTGTATTTCCTGGTACTCGTGTGACTGTCTCTACTTCCTTTGCACGGGGGAGTGTATTTCCTGGTACTCGTGTGACTGTCTCTACTTCTTTTGCACAGGGGAGTGTATTTCCTGGTACTCGTGTGACTGTCTCTACTTCCTTTGCACGGGGGAGTGTATTTCCTGGTACTCATGTGACTGTCTCTACTTCCTTTGCACGGGGGAGTGTATTTCCTGGTGCTCGTGTGACTGTCTCTACTTCCTTTGCACGGGGGAGTGTATTTCCTGGTGCTCGTGTGACTGTCTCTACTTCCTTTGCACGGGTAGTGTATTTCCTGGTACTCGTGTGACTGTCTCTACTTCCTTTGCACGGGGGAGTGTATTTCCTGGTACTCATGTGACTGTCTCTACTTCCTTTGCACGGGGGAGTGTATTTCCTGGTGCTCGTGTGACTGTCTCTACTTCCTTTGCACGGGGGAGTGTATTTCCTGGTGCTCGTGTGACTGTCTCTACTTCCTTTGCACGGGTAGTGTATTTCCTGGTACTCGTGTGACTGTCTCTACTTCCTTTGCACGGGGGAGTGTATTTCCTGGTACTCGTGTGACTGTCTCTACTTCCTTTGCACAGGGGAGTGTATTTCCTGGTACTCGTGTGACTGTCTCTACTTCCTTTGCACGGGGGAGTGTATTTCCTGGTACTTGCGTGACTGTCTCTACTTCCTTTACACGGGGGAGTGTATTTCCTGGTACTCATGTGACTGTCTCTACTTCCTTTGCACGGGGGAGTGTATTTCCTGGTCCTTGCTGACTGTCTCTACTTCCTTTGCACGGGGAGTGTATTTCCTGGTACTCGTGTGACTGTCTCTACTTCCTTTACACGAGGAGTGTTATTTCTGGTACTCATGTGACTGTCTCTACTTCCTTTGCACAGGGGAGTGTATTTCCTGGTACTCGTGTGACTGTCTCTACTTCCTTTGCACGGGGGAGTGTATTTCCTTGGTACTTCGTGACTGTTCTCTACTTCCTTTGCACGGGGGAGTGTATTTCCTGGTACTCGTGTGACTGTCTCTACTTCCTTTACACGGGGGAGTGTATTTACTGGTACTCGTGTGACTGTCTCTACTTCCTTTGGGGTAGTGTTGAGACTCAGTAGAGACATTACATAAGTTTAAAGTCCAAGACAGGAGCCTCACATTCCCCGCATGCCACTAAAGTTCACAGGAGGAATTTGTGCTTCACTATTCAGTCAATACTCACTGGGGCATTTCTCTTGGGGCCCCAGCTGAAGCACAAAACCTTAGGAGAATGTAGGGCGGCTGATTCAATAATCAGAACCGTCAGTGCAGAGAATATAAGCAGCACAAGCAATGTGGCTCAATTGCAATTAGTTATCCTACCAGCACATTCAACCCAAAGCAATACATAGTGTCTGTGTGCAGCTGAGGCAATATCCCAAAGCTCTTTCTACTTCACTTGCCTGACACCCCCACTAATTACTCTATTTGTTATTTACTACAGAGAGAATTACTGCAAATGTATAAATACAAATATACAGAGGAGGAATGTTCTGGGCACACAATAAGCTATACCCTCATACTGTACTGTCTAAGGGAATCAATATGGCACCTCCTCCTCCCATATGTATAAATACAAATATACAGAGAAGGAATGTTCTGGGCACACAATAAGCTATACCCTCATACTGTACTGTCTAAGGGAATCAATATGGCACCTCCTCCCATATGTATAAATACAAATATACAGAGAAGGAATGTTCTGGGCACACAATAAGCTATACCCTCATACTGTACTGTCTAAGGGAATCAATATGGCACCTCCTCCCATATGTATAAATACAAATATACAGAGAAGGAATGTTCTGGGCACACAATAAGCTATACCCTCATACTGTTACTGTCTAAGGGAATCAATATGGCACCTCCTCCTCCCATATGTATAAATACAAATATACAGAGAAGGAATGTTCTGGGCACACAATAAGCTATACCCTCATACTGTACTGTCTAAGGGAATCAATATGGCACCTCCTCCTCCCATATGTATAAATACAAATATACAGAGAAGGAATGTTCTGGGCACACAATAAGCTATACCCTCATACTGTACTGTCTAAGGGAATCAATATGGCACCTCCTCCTCCCATATGTATAAATACAAATATACAGAGAAGGAATGTTCTGGGCACACAATAAGCTATACCCTCATACTGTACTGTCTAAGGGAATCAATATGGCATCTCCTCCTCCCATATGTATAAATACAAATATACAGAGAAGGAATGTTCTGGGCACACAATAAGCTATACCCTCATACTGTACTGTCTAAGGGAATCAATATGGCGCCTCCTCCCGTATGTATAAATACAAATATACAGAGAAGGAATGCTCTGGGCACACAATAAGCTATACCCTCATACTGTACTGTCTAAGGGAATCAATATGGCACCTCCTCCTCCCGTATGTATAAATACAAATATACAGAGAAGGAATGTTCTGGGCACACAATAAGCTATACCCTCATACTGTACTGTCTTAGGGAATCAATATAGCAGTTCCAATATATATATATATATATACAGAGACGAGGGAATGTTGTTAGTGCACAATAAGTTATTTATACAATGTATTTTTGGGACAGCAGGAAAAAGTGATTTGCTTATTTCCTTTTATCAGTGGGTGTGGCCATCCTACTTCCAAGTTGTCATCGCAGGTCTCCCAGAATCCTTTGCTCGGCTTCCTTTCACACCGGTTGGTTGCCCCCCTCGACTCTTCAGGTCTCGCTCCGCCCCATCCGCCTGCGCTGCCTCCTCGTCGTACCTGCAACACACGCAACTGTCACATTTCCAGCAAATGATGTGATTTTTCCAATATAAAAACAAAAAGGAATCAGTTGTGGTGCCACGTACAGTAAGTGGTAGTGGCCGAGCACCTCTGTGGGCGGGAGTTTGTTCAGTTTGCAGTCGGGGATCTCTCCGTTGGGCACCACGATGTTTAGGATGTCGTTGATCAGGTTGTATTTCAGGATACGGTCATTGGCCGTGCTCGACGTCAGCGACGGAGACGCATTCACCTGTCACATAGATATTGTCATTGTCAAGGGATTCAGTCCTGTTGCAGTTGGTCCTTGTGCCCATTGTGTTATCATCATCATTGTGTTATCAATGTTGGTCCAGCCCAGTTCTGATACTGTGATTGGCTACAAGCTGCTCTAGTGCTGTGACTGTTCTAATGCTCTGATTGGCTGCAATCTATTATTTAGATACGTGTACCTTTATAGTGTGATCAGCTACTGGGTTGTATATCCCTACAAGAAGGTTCTGGTTGAGCCCACTTCAAATAAAACTACAGTGTGAATAACTGATGTAAGGGAATGAGTTTCATTGAACCCCACAATCCAACTGTCACCTCAATCAACCACGGCTTCAACTTGTCATCGATGATAATGTCATATCCATAGCACTCGAAGCAATGCTTGTCATTATTCATTACAGGCTGGAACACAAAATACTCATTATTAAATATACTCAATAATACTCACGGCCGGAGCCATAAAGCAGGGCAGGACTGCTGCTTACAATGGGGATCAGATAGAATCTGTGCAGCCACTGGGACAGAATGTTCTGTTATACAGATAGCTAGAATCTCAGCTGCCATAAAGCAGGACAGGACTGCTGCTTACAATGGGGATCAGATAGAATCTGTGCAGCCACTGGGACAGAATGTTCTGTTATACAGATAGCTAGAATCTCAGCTGCCATAAAGCAGGACAGGACTGCTGCTTACAATGGGGATCAGATAGGATCTGTGCAGCCACTGGGACAGAATGTTCTGTTATACAGATAGCTAGAATCTCAGCTGCCATAAAGCAGGACAGGACTGCTGCTTACAATGGGGATCAGATAGGATCTGTGCAGCCACTGGGACAGAATGTTCTGTTATACAGATAGCTAGAATCTCAGCTGCCATAAAGCAGGACAGGACTGCTGCTTACAATGGGGATCAGATAGGATCTGTGCAGCCACTGGGACAGAATGTTCTGTTATACAGATAGCTAGAATCTCAGCTGCCATAAAGCAGGACAGGACTGCTGCTTACAATGGGGATCAGATAGGATCTGTGCAGCCACTGGGACAGAATGTTCTGTTATACAGATAGCTAGAATCTCAGCTGCCATAAAGCAGGACAGGACTGCTGCTTACAATGGGGATCAGATAGGATCTGTGCAGCCACTGGGACAGAATGTTCTGTTATACAGATAGCTAGAATCTCAGCTGCCATAAAGCAGGACAGGACTGCTGCTTACAATGGGGATCAGATAAGATCTGTGCAGCCACTGGGACAGAATGTTCTGTTATACAGATAGCTAGAATCTCAGCTGCCATAAAGCAGGACAGGACTGCTGCTTACAATGGGGATCAGATAGGATCTGTGCAGCCACTGGGACAGAATGTTCTGTTATACAGATAGCTAGAATCTCAGCTGCCATAAAGCAGGACAGGACTGCTGCTTACAATGGGGATCAGATAGGATCTGTGCATCTAGCTTATTGTGTGCCCAGAACGTTCCTGCTCTGCATATTTGGGTGATGTTTCCCAGAAAGCAATAATTAAAACCTGTGTCTTGGGATAAGGGCTTCAGCCTATTAAATACAGTTGGATCCTATAACATGTCTATGATAGAACAAGCAAAACAATTGGGATTTGGCTTGGATTCTCCAGACAAGGGATTGTGGTTAGTGATCCAGACTGAACAACATGAGACTGAGATGTAAAACTGACTGTCTCCTTCTTTCTCTGGTATTGGTTATAGAGCTGCCCACAGTCCTGGCACAAAACCTGAAACATGTTTTAAATATTCTTTGTACAAGAACAGACACTTCTGCTGCTGAACAGGGAAACCATCAGGGGTACAAATAAGCACTCACCCCAAATCTCCCCTTAACTGACCTTCAGACTGGGCCCCCTTAGCTCATAACAAGGTTACAGATATATAGAAACATTGGGTAACAGTCACCCTGCTATAGTTCCAGGGGTACCCAGGGTACAAATAAGCACTCACCCCAAATCTCCCCCTAACTGACCTTCAGACTGGGCCCCCTTAGCTCATAACAAGGTTACAGATATATAGAAACATTGGGGTGTCACCCTGCTATAGTTCCAGGGGTACCCAGGGCACAAATAAGCACTCACCCCAAATCTCCCCCTAACTGACCTTCAGACTGGTCCCCCTTAGCTCATAACAAGGTTACAGATATATAGAAACATTGGGGTAACAGTCACCCTGCTATAGTTCCAGGGGTACCCAGGGTACAAATAAGCACTCACCCCAAATCTCCCCCTAACTGACCTTCAGACTGGGCCCCCTTAGCTCATAACAAGGTTACAGATATATAGAAACATTGGGGTGTCACCCTGCTATAGTTCCAGGGGTACCCAGGGCACAAATAAGCACTCACCCCAAATCTCCCCCTAACTGACCTTCAGACTGGCCCCCCTTAGCTCATAACAAGGTTACAGATATATAGAAACATTGGGGTGTCACCCTGCTATAGTTCCAGGGGTACCCAGGGTACAAATAATCACTCACCCCAAATCTCCCCCTAACTGACCTTCAGACTGGGCCCCCTTAGCTCATAACAAGGTTACAGATATATAGAAACATTGGGGTGTCACCCTGCTATAGTTCCAGGGGTACCCAGGGTACAAATAAGCACTCACCCCAAATCTCCCCCTAACTGACCTTCAGACTGGGCCCCTTTAGCTCATAACAAGGTTACAGATATATAGAAACATTGGGGTGTCACCCTGCTATAGTTCCAGGGGTACCCAGGGTACAAATAAGCACTCACCCCAAATCTCCCCCTAACTGACCTTCAGACTGGGCCCCCTTAGTGTAAACCCCTCTATGTTAAGAGATCCCCTGGGACATCTGTTCCACTAGCACCACCTGCTGGCAGAGTTAGGAACAGGCAGGAAACATTTATTACTCTGCCCAATTTAGACCCACAGAGACTTTGGCCCCGGGACTGGTCAGGGTCCCATATAAAATTCCTTGTTTGATCAGTTAAATTCAAATTGCCCTGCAAGTATTTGATATATGAATCGTTTAGGGCAGAAAGGTTAAACAGCGCTAATACAGACTATGGAAATTGGGGTTCATCCCATGAAGTGACTCCGTTCTCCAAGTCTAAATATTGCTGACACTTTCCCTCCAGGCCGCCACCCAACCCTCCTAGTGTCCAATTTCCCAGGATGCCCCGTGACCCCGAATGAAACGACTCACAGCAACGGCCTTCAGTGATTGGACAATGATCCAGTGAATCTCATGGAACAGCTTGTCGGTCACTTCTCTGCCCCGCGTGCTCTCCAGGTACAGACGCAAGTTGCTCACCGTCCATTTGCCGCCGTGGACTTGATTGTAGTCGTCCTGGTGAGGGAGAATTAAAGGTGAGAGCACAAGCAGCACAGCGTCTACGCTAACGGGAGAGTG
Source organism: Xenopus laevis (assembly GCF_017654675.1). Classification (NCBI taxonomy): domain Eukaryota; kingdom Metazoa; phylum Chordata; class Amphibia; order Anura; family Pipidae; genus Xenopus; species Xenopus laevis. The sequence goes on from NC_054375.1 coordinate 2,623,064, forward strand.
ATTAAGACTCAATTTACTCTCCACTCCTCCTACGCTTACCCCGTGCTTCTGAATGGCGACGTTGGTGAGATGCACGAACATGTTGTCTAATTCGCTGGTGCTGGGCGTGTACTTCACGGTGCAGAAACGGCAGAACCCCAACTTGTACCTGTAAAGCACACGCTCTCCATCACTGACATTGGGGGGTCCTGGAGCCCATACGTATAATTTACCATTTAACTGTAGATTCTGCATCCGGCCACTAGGGGGAGCCTGCAGGCACAGCTGTGAAGTCTCAGCACAGTTCCTCGGAATGTGACACTGCTGCAAAGCCTCCCACGTGCTTTTTAAAAGGAGAGTGACTTACATGTAGCACTTGAGCGGCCGGTAAGTGGTGACCAGGACGTACAGGCGCAGATCAAACTTCTTCCCCCCGATCAGCAGCGGGTTGTCGATATACAGGGAGATGACGTAGGCTTCTTTAGACGACTGTGATACAAACCTGGGGGAAGGGGATTGGTCTCAGTTAGGGGATGCACCGAATCCAGGATTCAGCCTTTTTCAGCAGGCTTCGGATTCGGCCGAATCCTTGTGTCTGGCCGAACCGAATTTACATATGTTAATTAGGGGCGGGTAGGGATCCTTGGTCATAGATTCAGCTGAATTCCGAACCAAATCTGAATTTGCATATGCAAATTAGGACCAGGAAAGGAAAAAAAATCTTCTTTTGTGACGAAAAGTCACATGATTTCCCTACTCGCTTCTAATTTACATATGCAAATTAGTATTCGGTCGGCCATGCACAAGGATTCGGCAGAATCTGAATCCTGCTGAAAAAGGCCAAATCCTGGATTTGGTGCATCCCTAAAAGGAAGACTTTTTTCCACTTTTTCCTGACCCTAATTTGCATATGCAAATTAGGATTCGGTTAGGTATTCGCCCGAATCTTTCACCAAGGATTCGGTGCATCCCTAGTCTTTCCCAGCATGCCCTCTGCCCCTCACCCCGAGTCCCAATTTAGGGCCCTCGACTCACGATGACGTTTTGCTGTCCCTGGACCATTTTTTGATCTGCGACAGTTTGTTGATGAGGAAGATGCCCTTCCCCTGGGCTTTTCCGCACGGCTTCATGATCCACGTGCTGGAGGGGCTTTTTCGGAATTCTTCCACAAAGAGGTTGTAGTCGGCCGGAAGCATGAACGTGACCGGAACAAAATCTGTGGGAAGTGAGGAAAACAGTGGAAGTAGCTGCTTCCTGCTTGTGGGCTGAGCCCTGCCTGCCATTAGAAAAAGGCCTGAATATCCCACCCGCTCATTAGAAGCCCCCCCAAGAGCATGTGTGACCCTATTTATTGACGTTTCTGTTAGGGATGCACTGAATCCACTATTTAGGATTCGGCCGAACCCCTGAATCCATTGCGAAAGATTCGGCCGAAAACCGAACCGATGCAGATGAAAATTAGGGGAAAACATTTTTACTTCCTTGTTTTGTGACAAAAAGTCATGCAATTTCCCTCTCTGCCCCTAATTTACATATGCAAATTAGGATTTGGTTCAGCCAGGCAGAAGAATTCGTCCGATTCCGAATCCAGCTGAAAAAGCCGAATCCTGAACCAAATCCTTTATTCGGTGCACCCGTAATTTCTGTTCCTCAGCAGGGTTTTTTGCTTTACCCTCTGTGTTCTAGATAGCCATTGCCTGGTTCTAGGTGCATCAAGACATGGGAGGAGCGACAGAACTCATGGGAACGGAGGCACTTACCTAAATAGAGGTATTTTCCATTTTCATCTTTCTCGGCCAGGGGGCTCCCCTCTTTCTCCTGCTCTTTCCGGTACCTCTTGATGTTCTTGACCATCAGGTCTTTCCTGGTGAGCTCATAATGGTTTGGGAAATGATTGACAAGCTGGTCGTCGGAGAGGCGGAACCCGTTCTCCACGCTGAAGCAGTTGCGGATGGTCTGAACGCTCATCCTACGAATAACAGGCGGGTGGGATGTTCAACCATGGACCCTTAATCTCTCCTAATATCTCTAGGTGTTTGTTAAAGGATAAGTAAACCTTAAAAATTATATAGTATGCACAATCTGCCATACATTTGTCCATCTCGCTTGAGGAAATAGCGCCACAGTGTGGCCAGTTCTGTGTATAATAAGAGCTCACCAGTAGAAGTTCCAGTCTTCGCTTTCCGTCACTTGCACCCAGCCTCTCTTTTCAAAGTTATTAATGAGCACAGACTTCTCAATGTCCGTCACCCACTTCAGTTTCCCGGCCATAGTGCTGTGCGGGGACGGGGGGGGGGATGGGGAGAAAGACTGAATTTTATAAATGAGCACAGTCAGTTCATTTCGGGTTGATAGTAAACCTCTTTCATTCATTTCCCAGAATTCTTTCAGGTCTGGCACGGCGGCAAGAGATTGGGCAGTTGCTAAGGTGCTGCCATTCTTCAGAAAAGGATCCCGCTCTCAGCCTGAAAACTATTGACCGGTGAGTCTGACACTGGAAGGGGAGGTGGGGAGGAATAGTTTTTAGTGATGGTGTGGCTAAAGCTACATCTAATTCCGATTGGTTGCCTTCTCAAGCAGCCAATCACTTACTTACCAGTGTCCCACCTCAGCCCAGTCAGCTTAAAGGATAAGTAAACCTTTAAAATAAGTGAATGTAGCATTGATGAGGGGGCTATTCTAAGCAGTTTTGCTTAGTACTTTCATTATTTATTTGGTTTTTATTCCAAGATAATAAGGGATACATGTACTGTTGATATGAATGAATTTTGTTACAACAGCGCCACCTGCTGGTCAGTTTCCCACCAGTCTGACCAGCAAGTAGTCAAGGAAGTTGTCAGGAGAAAGAAAGAGGCTGATGTTCTTCTGCTTAGGAATAAAATTAGAAACCTTTCTCACATCTTTCCTAAGCAGAAGAACATCAGCCTCTTTCTTTCTCCTGACAACTTCCTTGACTACTTGCTGGTCAGACTGGTGGGAAACTGACCAGCAGGTGGCGCTGTTGTAACACAATTCATTCATATTCACAGTACATGTATCCCTTAATATCTTGGAATCAAAACAAAATAAATAATGAATGTAAATTACAAAAGTGCTTAGAATAGCCCCCTCGTCAATTTTACATTCACTTATTTTAAAGGTTTACTTACCCTATAACCCTTCCAGCCAGGTCCCCAAGCAACGGATTAATAAGCACTTTCTTACTCTGATTACTTCCAACTCTTCCTCGTGTATATATTCCATACATCCCTCTCACATTTATATATTTCTATACTTACACACACACATATACAGTATATATATATAAATAAATACAGAATACTATGCAGTTAAATAGATGGATAGTGATATACAGAGATGATCGATATATATATATACACAGTGTGTGTGTGAGTGTATATACAATAGACTTACCCATGGGATGATGCACCAGTATCTCCCAGCAGCACCCAGGCACTTACAAGCGCAGCTGAGGGTTACCACTTCCGGGGCGTCTCCATGGCAACAGTTGACGCCTACAGGCACCTAACCCTTTCCCTGCTGGAGCTTTTTTGCTGCTCCCATTTTTTTTAAATGCTCCTAATTTTCCCATTTTTAAGCCCTGAAGGAGATTTTTAATTGTATACATTTTAACAGATAATTTTGTTTTATTTTTATCTCTTTGCGGGGCGTACAGAGGAGCGGTTAACCCTTCGTTCAGCTTGCAATGTCAACGTAAAAAAACACTGCCGACTGTCAGATAAAATTGCCTAAAAGGGAACCGATGCAGTCTGCAGCAGGGATGTCCCTTGCTAGTTAACCCTACGCAGTGTGGATTTACTATGTTTCCAGTTTTCCAATCTATCGTGTGAAGGAGTCCTTTTGATTCCAGTAACAGGCTGGCAGAGGATTGTGGGAGTTGTAGTTGAACAACAGGTGCCTGATGTATAAAATAACATAAAGTTTCACCAATTCCCGGATTGGGATTAAAGCTGCCCCCCTCCCTGGTCTTCCTCAGGCTAATTGTTCCCCCCCTATAGCCAGTGACAATGACAGTGGGAGGTGCAGCCTCTCCCCTCCCCGGGGCACAGCTCCAGCAACAGGGAAGTAAAAGCAGGAAGAGTAGAATTGTTTAAAGCGACTCTGCTGTAAGTACCCCCTCTTCCCCAGCTGCTGCAAATCTCCCCAATATTCGCCCCATACCCCCCATGGCTCACAATATAACCCCCTGCTCTTCTCTCCTTCCAGGGCAGCAGTCGCCCCCGACCAGAGCAGGTGAATATATATCGTTGTTTTCTTTCCTATTCTGCATGGGATTCATTTGTGATTGAACTACAACTCCCAGCATTCCCTGAGACCCCCATATCCCCCTTCACTTTTGTAAACAGAGGGGCCCTATTTTGGGAAGAGACTTGTGTTTCTCTTTGTTACAATGTATCACTTGTTCGTTCTGCCTTTATCCCCCCAAATATTTATTCTATAATCTCAAGGTGCTCCAGCGTCCAACCCCCCATAGTTACCCCTGTATATTCTCTGTTGCAGTTTCCCATTCTGAATTAGTCACGACGCCTCTTGTAAACGACAATTAAAAAAAATAAGGGGGGAGGGTTGGGTATTTCTTTGTTATTCCCTCTATGTATCAGTATATAAGTATATGAGTATGAATATATAAGTATGAGTATATGAGTATATGAGTATGAGTATATGAGTATATAAGTATGAGTATATGAGTATGAGTATATAAGTATGAGTATATGAGTATGAGTATATAAGTATGAGTATATGAGTATGAGTATATAAGTATGAGTGTATGAGTATATGTATGAGTATATGAGTATGAGTATATGAGTGTATGAGTATGAGTATATGAGTATGAGTATATGAGTGAGTATATGAGTGAGTATATGAGTATAAGTATATGAGTGAGTATATGAGTGAGTATATGAGTATAAGTATATGAGTGAGTATATGAGTATAAGTATATGAGTGAGTATATGAGTATAAGTATATGAGTGAGTATATGAGTATAAGTATATGAGTGAGTATATGAGTATATCAGTATTTCAGTATACGAGTATGAGTATATGAGTATATGAGTGAGTATATGAGTGAGTATATGAGTATAAGTATATGAGTGAGTATAGTATATGAGTATAAGTATATGAGTGAGTATATGAGTATAAGTATATGAGTGAGTATATGAGCATATCAGTATTTCAGTATACGAGTATGAGTATATGAGTATATGAGTGAGTATATGAGTGAGTATATGAGTATAAGTATATGAGTGAGTATATGAGTATAAGTATATGAGTGAGTATATGAGTATAAGTATATGAGTGAGTATATGAGTATAAGTATATGAGTGAGTATATGAGTATAAGTATATGAGTGAGTATATGAGTATATCAGTATTTCAGTATACGAGTATGAGTATATGAGTATATGAGTGAGTATATGAGTGAGTATATGAGTATAAGTATATGAGTGAGTATATGAGTATAAGTATATGAGTGAGTATATGAGTATAAGTATATGAGTGAGTATATGAGTATATCAGTATTTCAGTATATGAGTATGAGTATATGAGTATATGAGTGAGTATATGAGTGAGTATATGAGTATAAGTATATGAGTGAGTATATGAGTATAAGTATATGAGTGAGTATAGTATATGAGTATAAGTATATGAGTGAGTATATGAGTATAAGTATATGAGTGAGTATATGAGTATAAGTATATGAGTGAGTATATGAGTATAAGTATATGAGTGAGTATATGAGTGAGTATATGAGTATAAGTATATGAGTGAGTATATGAGTATAAGTATATGAGTGAGTATATGAGTATAAGTATATGAGTGAGTATATGAGTATAAGTATATGAGTGAGTATATGAGTATATCAGTATTTCAGTATACGAGTATGAGTATATGAGTATATGAGTGAGTATATGAGTGAGTATATGAGTATAAGTATATGAGTGAGTATATGAGTATAAGTATATGAGTGAGTATAGTATATGAGTATAAGTATATGAGTGAGTATATGAGTATAAGTATATGAGTGAGTATATGAGTATAAGTATATGAGTGAGTATATGAGCATATCAGTATTTCAGTATACGAGTATGAGTATATGAGTATATGAGTGAGTATATGAGTGAGTATATGAGTATAAGTATATGAGTGAGTATATGAGTATAAGTATATGAGTGAGTATATGAGTATAAGTATATGAGTGAGTATATGAGTATAAGTATATGAGTGAGTATATGAGTATAAGTATATGAGTGAGTATATGAGTATATCAGTATTTCAGTATACGAGTATGAGTATATGAGTATATGAGTGAGTATATGAGTATAAGTATATGAGTGAGTATATGAGTATAAGTATATGAGTGAGTATATGAGTATAAGTATATGAGTGAGTATATGAGTATATCAGTATTTCAGTATACGAGTATGAGTATATGAGTATATGAGTGAGTATATGAGTGAGTATATGAGTATGAGTATATGAGTGAGTATATGAGTATATCAGTATTTCAGTATACGAGTATGAGTATATGAGTATATGAGTGAGTATATGAGTGAGTATATGAGTGAGTATATGAGTGAGTATGAGTATATGAGTGAGTATGAGTGAGTATATGAGTGAGTATATTAGTGAGTATATGAGTATATGAGTGAGTATGAGTATATGAGTGAGTATATGAGTATGAGTATATGAGTGAGTATATGAGTAAGTATGAGAATATGAGTAAGTATGAGTATGAGTATATGAGACCTGCCTGTGCTGTGGGGCATTTGCTGTTTGTCTCTTTGAGGGGTTTGTTTACCTGCACCACATCACATGATCTTTTATTTATATAGCGCTGACATATTCCGCGGCTCTGTACATTATACATCAGTCCCTACTGCAGAGGAGCTTACATTCTATGGTCTCTATTGCTTTCCAATTAGTCCTTGCTACAACGAGATTACAATCTAAGGTCCCTATCACATTCCCATCAGTCCCTGCCCCAGTGAGTTTACAATCTAAGATCCCTATCACATTCCCATCAGTCCCTGCCCCAGTGAGCTTACAATCTAAGATCCCTATCACATTCCCATCAGTCCCTGTCCCAGTGAACTTACAATCTAAGGTCCCTATCACATTCCCATCAGTCCTTGCTACAGTGAGCTTACAATCTAAAGTCCCTATCACATTCCCATCAGTCCTTGCTACTGTGAGCTTACAATCTAAGGTCCCTATCACATTTCCATCAGTCCCTGCCCCAGTGAGCTTACAATCTAAGGTCCCTATCACATTCCCATCAGTCCCTGCCCCAGTGAGCTTACAATCTAAGGTCCCTATCACATTCCCATCAGTCCCTGCCCCAGTGAGTTTACAATCTAAGGTCCCTATCACATTCCTATCAGTCCCTGCCCCAGTGAGCTTACAATCTAAGGTCCCTGTCCCAATGAGCTTACAATCTGACTGGTGCCAAATAGGAAGGCCTGTTCACCAGGTGAAGAGTTTTAATAAATGTTATGTCCTGACTATGAAACTGATTATATCTGATTTGTGATATTTTACCCCCAGCCTGAGCTGCTGAGGAAAGTAAATACTGTTTATATTTGGGGTGGTTGTTGGGGAGGCGGGTGTTTGAGCTGAAGCTTTGGGTTCAGTGTGGAGGAGAGGGGGGAGCTCATGATATAATGTCAGGCTGGTGGCTACGTGAGGATGCAAATGGGCACGTGGTTATTTGTTTGTCTGTCTGAGCGGCACTTTGTATCAGGAACTGGAAAAAGCGGTTGAGAAGTTCTCCCTCCTCCACCTGCCCCTGTTGCTGGGAAACGGGAAGGTGGAGTACCCCTCGCTGCTGCACATCATCCCTTTTCCACGGGGACCCCTCGCTGCTGCACCCCTCTGAGCTGTTCCTAGATCCCCCCATAGAACCTGATATCAAGGGGGGTCCGGTTACATTTTATTATATGGTCAAAACTGTCAAATTCGACTAGGGAGTTTTTTAAAAAAAATTCTAACTAGATTTTCAAGATTTCTAATACTCTGGCCCTTTAAGAACTCAAATTCGACTATTCGCCACCCAAAACCTTTCCGAATTGCTGTTGAAGTCAATGGGAGACGTCCAGGGATCAATTTGGAGGTGTTTGCAGGCCTCCTCACATTCCAGTTTTTAAGATTTAAATTGAATTCGATTCGAGTTTTCAAGTCGATCCTATTCACCCGAATTAAAAAAAAAATAGATTTTTAGAATAAATTTCGACTGGTCGAGTTTCGAGTTCATGGGAGTTTATAGGAGATTTAAAAACTCATATGGCTGAAATGACAATAAAATCCACTTGACTTGACTTCAAAATTTGACCCTTGATAGATGTGCCTCTCAGTGACTCCATCTGCTGATTGTGACATCACTCGGCCCAAATGAAAGGCTCCAACTGTCTGCTCCACTCATATAAGTCACAGAATTCAGGGCAGCAGCTGATTGGTCGGTTGTGCCCATGGCAACTGAAAAAATGGTGCCACAAACACGGCGGCTTTATACATATATGTGTTATCATCAAGCCTTTCCCTAGATCCACTGGGACTTTCTCATTCTGTGTTTGTTGTTCAGTCTGGCAACACCAACACATGTTCTTCTCATTGTACAGACAATGTCACGGCAAAGTCACCTGCACAGAAACTCTACACTCAGTGGCCCCCAAATGGAGCACAACTATGGGTGCCCCATGCACCCCAACCTGGATACCTCACATTCTGTGGAACCCACTCTCAGGTACAGCACTAGGGTATAGAATATTAGGGTGTACTGTCTAAGGGAATCAATATGGCACCTCCTCCTCCCATATGTATAAATACAAATATACAGAGAAGGAATGTTCTGGGCACACAATAAGCTATACCCTCATACTGTACTGTCTAAGGGAATCAATATGGCACCTCCTCCTCCCATATGTATAAATACAAATATACAGAGAAGGAATGTTCTGGGCACACAATAAGCTATACCCTCATACTGTACTGTCTAAGGGAATCAATATGGCACCTCCTCCCATATGTATAATTACAAATATACAGAGAAGGAATGTTCTGGGCACACAATAAGCTATACCCTCATACTGTACTGTCTAAGGGAATCAATATGGCACCTCCCTCCTCCCATATGTATAAATACAAATATACAGAGAAGGAATGTTCTGGGCACACAATAAGCTATACCCTCATACTGTACTGTCTAAGGGAATCAATATGGCACCTCCTCCTCCCATATGTATAAATACAAATATACAGAGAAGGAATGTTCTGGGCACACAATAAGCTATACCCTCATACTGTACTGTCTAAGGGAATCAATATGGCACCTCCCTCCTCCCATATGTATAAATACAAATATACAGAGAAGGAATGTTCTGGGCACACAATAAGCTATACCCTCATACTGTACTGTCTAAGGGAATCAATATGGCACCTCCTCCTCCCATATGTATAAATACAAATATACAGAGAAGGAATGTTCTGGGCACACAATAAGCTATACCCTCATACTGTACTGTCTAAGGGAATCAATATGGCACCTCCTCCTCCCATATGTATAAATACAAATATACAGAGAAGGAATGTTCTGGGCACACAATAAGCTATACCCTCATACTGTACTGTCTAAGGGAATCAATATGGCACCTCCTCCTCCCATATGTATAAATACAAATATACAGAGAAGGAATGTTCTGGGCACACAATAAGCTATACCCTCATACTGTACTGTCTAAGGGAATCAATATGGCACCTCCTCCTCCCATATGTATAAATACAAATATACAGAGAAGGAATGTTCTGGGCACACAATAAGCTATACCCTCATACTGTACTGTCTAAGGGAATCAATATGGCACCTCCTCCTCCCATATGTATAAATACAAATATACAGAGAAGGAATGTTCTGGGCACACAATAAGCTATACCCTCATACTGTACTGTCTAAGGGAATCAATATGGCACCTCCTCCTCCCATATGTATAAATACAAATATACAGAGAAGGAATGTTCTGGGCACACAATAAGCTATACCCTCATACTGTACTGTCTAAGGGAATCAATATGGCACCTCCTCCTCCCATATGTATAAATACAAATATACAGAGAAGGAATGTTCTGGGCACACAATAAGCTATACCCTCATACTGTACTGTCTAAGGGAATCAATATGGCACCTCCTCCTCCCATATGTATAAATACAAATATACAGAGAAGGAATGTTCTGGGCACACAATAAGCTATACCCTCATACTGTACTGTCTAAGGGAATCAATATGGCACCTCCTCCTCCCATATGTATAAATACAAATATACAGAGAAGGAATGTTCTGGGCACACAATAAGCTATACCCTCATACTGTACTGTCTAAGGGAATCAATATGGCACCTCCTCCTCCCATATGTATAAATACAAATATACAGAGAAGGAATGTTCTGGGCACACAATAAGCTATACCCTCATACTGTACTGTCTAAGGGAATCAATATGGCACCTCCCTCTTCCCATATGTATAAATACAAATATACAGAGAAGGAATGTTCTGGGCACACAATAAGCTATACCCTCATACTGTACTGTCTAAGGGAATCAATATGGCAGCTCCCTCCTCCCATATGTATAAATACAAATATACAGAGAAGGAATGTTCTGGGCACACAATAAGCTATACCCTCATACTGTACTGTCTAAGGGAATCAATATGGCACCTCCCTCCTCCCATATGTATAAATACAAATATACAGAGAAGGAATGTTCTGGGCACACAATAAGCTATGCCCTCATACTGTACTGTCTAAGGGAATCAATATGGCACCTCCTCCCATATGTATAAATACAAATATACAGAGAAGGAATGTTCTGGGCACACAATAAGCTATGCCCTCATATTACAATGAGTAAGTAAATCAGTGAATATTGATAATGATATTTATTTGTGTGTTTTGCAGCAGTTCTGCTGTGCTCATTGGCCACAGACTCTCAGTGATCGGAGATGAATTGAACAGAATATACGAATCTTCGTTCCAAAGTAGAATTAGCCAAATTGTCCGCACTACAATGTAAGTCTATGGGGGAGTCCCAGTGATGCCCCTTGTTTAATTCTGGGAATAGTGATGTGTGAGTTGATCTAAATCCTGTGGGATGAACCTTTGGGTCCTTCTGTTCCCGTGGGTATGGGTTGAGTTTCCTTGAGCAGCACTACTGGTGGGTATAGGATGGAGTGACAAAATATATCACTTCAGTTTTATATACAGTAATTACTGTGTATTTGCTCATTGGCTCTGCTGCTCTCACACACGTGATATTTACTGTACATAATATTCTAATTGCCCTGCACTCATTGTACCAGTCTTTATTTTCTCTCCTGCCTCATTGAGTTATACAGGGAACTCTGAGTATCACTCATGTATTATAAGGGATAATGTACCCCCTACTGTAAATGATAAGGATATTAGAAGTCACTGAGGGGTTGTTCTGTGACCATATAAAGTCACAAGGCTGCAGGCTGAGTTATACAGGGAACTCTGAGTATCACTCATGTATTATAAGGGATAATATACCCCCTACTGTAAATGATAAGGATATTAGAAGTCACTGAGGGGTTGTTCTGTGACCATATAAAGACACAAGGCTGCAGGCTGAGTTATACAGGGAACTCTGAGTATCACTCATGTATTATAAGGGATAATGTACCCCCTACTGTAAATGATAAGGATATTAGAAGTCACTGAGGGGTTGTTCTGTGACCATATAAAGACACAAGGCTGCAGGCTGAGTTATACAGGGAACTCTGAGTATCACTCATGTATTATAAGGGATAATGTACCCCCTACTGTAAATGATAAGGATATCAGAAGTCACTGAGGGGTTGTTCTGTGACCATATAAAGGCACAAGGCTGCAGGCTGAGTTATACAGGGAACTCTGAGTATCACTCATGTATTATAAGGGATAATGTACCCCCTACTGTAAATGATAAGGATATTAGAAGTCACTGAGGGGTTGTTCTGTGACCATATAAAGGCACAAGGCTGCAGGCTGAGTTATACAGGGAACTCTGAGTATCACTCATGTATTATAAGGGATAATGTACCCCCTACTGTACATGATAAGGATATTAGAAGTCACTGAGGGGTTGTTCTGTGACCATATAAAGGCACAAGGCTGCAGGCTGAGTTATACAGGGAACTCTGAGTATCACTCATGTATTATAAGGGATAATGTACCCCCTACTGTAAATGATAAGGATATCAGAAGTCACTGAGGGGTTGTTCTGTGACCATATAAAGGCACAAGGCTGCAGGCTGAGTTATACAGGGAACTCTGAGTATCACTCATGTATTATAAGGGATAATGTACCCCCTACTGTAAGTGATAAGGATATTAGACGTCACTGAGGGGTTGTTCTGTGACCATATAAAGACACAAGGCTGCAGGCTGAGTTATACAGGGAACTCTGAGTATCACTCATGTATTATAAGGGATAATGTACCCCCTACTGTAAATGATAAGGATATTAGAAGTCACTGAGGGGTTGTTCTGTGACCATATAAAGACACAAGGCTGCAGGCTGAGTTATACAGGGAACTCTGAGTATCACTCATGTATTATAAGGGATAATGTACCCCCTACTGTAAATGATAAGGATATTAGAAGTCACTGAGGGGTTGTTCTGTGACCATATAAAGGCACAAGGCTGCAGGCTGAGTTATACCCTACATACGTGACCCTACATACGTGTTCTTTGTGTGTTTGCAGGAGGGTCGGCAGGGACTGTTGGGCAGACGTAAGCGATGCTTTAAGGAGTATTAGAAATACGGCAAACCGTGTGGATGATGCTGCCTCTGGTACTGCTGGTCAGTGGACCCAGGTAAGGATACAGTTTCATTAATTGGGGTTGCTGGGAAATCTCGGGGTACCAAATAAACTGGACTAAACAAGTGACCAGAAACCATTGCCTGCTGATTGGTTGCTATGGGTTACTAGACCCAGGAAAACTTCTTTTCATTCAGGGCTAGAAACAACAACATAACAAACAGAGCACCCCTGTGGTTTATATTGTTTCTTTCTGTTCTTCCTTTGTACAGAAAATTCCAATCTTCTTGTTCTGTTGCTAGGGACAGCACCCTTGGTAACCAGATAAATTGTAAAGCTAGATTTCTAACCTCCTTTCTCTCCCTGCGCAGGGGCGTGCTGCTGAGCCCGACGGCATGTGTAGGAAACTGCTTCTTGCAGTTGGTCTGATCGCAGTCTCTGGAATCCTCGTGAAGTTTGGACTCGCCCATTAAACTCCAGGAAGCCATGGCCGGACTATGGCCGACGCTCGGTGCCCTGGTGGTGCCGTTATTTTTGTTCTCATCTTAATTGCTACTGAAATCTTTTTGTACTTCACTTTTGGTATAGTGCAGGGTCACTGTGAAGTGTTTTTTATATGATAAGTCTAAAGATATGGGTGGTTGCTAGCTGACTTCCTTCTGTTTATTGTGATTTCTACTGTTTGTTACATTATACATCGGGATTAGTCGGGGGCCCCTCTGCATTTTGCATGGAGGCTCCTTGTATGGCGGACATGCGCGAGTAAAGGAATGCAGGACGTCCTCCGCTCACTTCGACTGTTAACTGTCTGACCAATCACTGAACAATAAATCTGATAAAATCATTCAAGTTGGTCTTTCTTGGGGGGGCGGTTCCCTTTGGAGTGTTGACTTCTGGGGAATTGAGCCTACTAGGGCAGATGTATAATGAGATACAGATCATTATCCATTAGGTTTGGGGGTGCAGGAGTATAGAGGGACAGTGGGGTTCATGACTGATGTACAATATCAATATATGTGTGAGATACAGATCATTATCCCAAGGTTTGGGGGTGCAGGAGTATAGAGGGGACAGTGGGGTTCCTGACTGATGTACAATATCAATATATGTGTGAGATACAGATCATTATCCCAAGGTTTGGGGGTGCAGGAGTATAGAGGGACAGTGGGGTTCCTGACTGATGTACAATATCAATATATGTGTGAGATACAGATCATTATCCCAAGGTTTGGGGGTGCAGGAGTATAGAGGGGACAGTGGGGTTCCTGACTGATGTACAATATCAATATATGTGTGAGATACAGATCATTATCCCAAGGTTTGGGGGTGCAGGAGTATAGAGGGACAGTGGGGTTCCTGACTGATGTACAATATCAATATATGTGTGAGATACAGATCATTATCCCCAAGGTTTGGGGGTGCAGGAGTATAGAGGGACAGGTGGGGTCATGATTGATGTACAATATCAATATATGTGTGAGATACAGATCATTATCCCAAGGTTTGGGGGTGCAGGAGTATAGAGGGACAGTGGGGTTCCTGACTGATGTACAATATCAATATATGTGTGAGATACAGATAATTTTCCCAAGGTTTGGGGGTGCAGGAGTATAGAAGGACAGTGGGGGTCATGATTGATGTACAATATCAATATATGTGTGAGATACAGATCATTATCCCAAGGTTTGGGGGTACAGGAGTATAGAGGGACAGTAGGGTTCCTGACTGATGTACAATATCAATATATGTGTGAGATACAGATCATTGTCCCAAGGTTTGGGGGTGCAGGAGTAAAGAGGGACAGTGGGGTTCCTGACTGATGTACAATATCAATATACTGTATGTGTGAGATACAGATCATTATCCCAAGGTTTGGGGGTGCAGGAGTATAGAGGGTCAGTGGGGTTCCTGACTGATGTACAATATCAATATATGTGTGAGATACAGATCATTATCCCAAGGTTTGGGGGTGCAGGAGTATAGAGGGGACAGTGGGGTTCCTGACTGATGTACAATATCAATATATGTGTGAGATACAGATCATTATCCCAAGGTTTGGGGGTGCAGGAGTATAGAGGGACAGTGGGGTTCCTGACTGATGTACAATATCAATATATGTGTGAGATACAGATCATTATCCCAAGGTTTGGGGGTGCATGAGTATAGAGGGACAGTGGGGTTCCTGACTGATGTACAATATCAATATATGTGTGAGATACAGATCATTATCCCAAGGTTTGGGGGTGCAGGAGTATAGAGAGGTTAATGGGGTTCCTGACTGATGTACAATGAATGAATGAATGACAGAGGAACAGTCATTATATGAAACAGTATTTAAAACAATATTCTGATTATACAAACAATGTAGACACACAATGAAGTAGAAGAAAAGTCCATTGGTTTCTCTTTACTCAATAAAACCATATTCCTGAGAATATAAGCTAAATGCACTGTGTGTATATATATATATCTATATATATATATATAGATATATATATAATTAGGTTTGTCCCGACTCCTGTTCTTCAAAAACATCAATGTCTCTGTAGAAGTGCCACGCCTTCAAGTTGCACTTTTTTAAGACAGATCCCAGCTGCTTCCCGGGACCCGCTTCGAAGGTATACGGGAAATCGGTTCCCTTTTTCCTTTCGTAAATAGCGTGCATCGTCTGCTCCCACTTGACGGGCGACACCACCTGTTTGGTCAGGAGCTGGTGGATGTTGGACGCCCGTTTGTAGCGCTTGCCGTCCACGTTGCAGAAGACGGGCACGTACGGCTGCTTGAAGTTCAAGTTCTTTAAGACTTTACACAAAGGCTCCCTGGCCGGCTCCATTAATCTCGTGTGAAAGGCGCCGCTCACGGGGAGCAGTTTGGTGCGCAGGAAACGGTATTTCCGAGAATTTGATTGTAAATATTTCAGGGCCTGGATCGAGTGTTGGAAAGTAAATGTGTTATTTTCTAATGCAGCTTTATGCATGTATGTGCAGAACGATCCAGCTCAGGGGGGGGGGCACATGTGTATGACGAAACATGGTCACACACACACTAGGGGCTATTTTTAGAGTGGGTAAAAAAAAATCTGAACCAAGGGGAGCCCCCAACACGGGTGACCATGTTTCGACATACACATTTGTCCACTGATAGGTGCCCTTTAAGCTGTAGCGCTGACACATGCACAACGTATAAGCACAAGGGGCCCCAAACATACAAAATAGGATTTGCAGCATATTGAAAGGTCCAGCATCTCTACATGTGTGTGTGGATATACTTTAGTGTTCATACGTATTACTTTTTACTATATATGACACATAACCAGCATCTTGTTCAGATCCGGGGTTCCCCAATGTATCCTGGCTCAGAATGAATTCATACGGACACTCACCTCTACATGTCCTGCAATCACCCGCCCATCTGGGAACAGGTAGTTTGCCACTTCACACACGGGATCCTGCAGGCCAAGGGAGCGGCAGTGCTCTCGGGCTTCTGCGCAAGCAGCGTTGTACTTGGTCTGGGGATGCCCAATCACTGACAGCATTCCGCTTGGCACCAATTCAGATGCCTCCTGCATGGACTCTGCCCGAACCTTCACTGCGTACAGAGCTAGAATGGAAGAAACAGAGGGAACACTGAAATAAAGGGGCTGAACCTTAGCCACTGGAAGCTAGGAAATAGCAGCAAGGAACATAAACAACATGGAGCCAGAACACTGGCACACACAACAACAACAACATGGAGCCAGGCATACAGAACAACAACATTGGGCTGGGAGAACACGGGGTCGGGAGACTGGCACACAGAATAACAACATGTAACCGGGCACACAGAATAACAACACGGAGCAGGGAGACTGGCAAACAGAATAACAACATGGAGTCGGGCACAAAAAAAACCAACATGGAGCCGGGCACACAGAATAACAACACGGAGCAGGGAGACTGGCACACAGAATAACAACATGGAGTCGGGCACACGGAATAACAACACGGAGCAGGGAGACTGGCACACAGAATAACAACATGGAGTCGGGCACACAGAATAACAACACGGAGTCGGGCACACGGAATAACAACATGGAGCCGGGCAGACACAATAACAACACGGAGCAGAGGACGGGGTAGAACAGGAGTCCACACAAAGGAAAATTCCAAGCTGTGAGTGTTAATAAACCAGTTGATATGTGTGCAGACGCCATGCTCCAGACAAACTCCTCCAACCTTCAGTGAAGTCCAAAGCTCCAGCAAACACAAGAGCTGCAAACTCCCCGACACTGAATCCAGCAACAGCCACGCACGACTCCACGGCCTGGAGAGAAAGAGAACAGTTAGTGGAATGGACAAATAACAGGGAGTGGGCCGGGCAGCACCAGAGAGGGGCACTTACCTCAGGATTCTCTTGGCTCAGTTTCTCGGTGGCTGCCAGGGAGGTGACAAAGATGGCGGGTTGGCAATGCACCGTCTTGTTGAGGGTCTCCTGGGGGCCCCGCAGGCACAGCTCCAGCAGATCATATCCCAGCAGCCTGTGCGCAACGTCAAACATTTCCCTGACATTGGGGAACTTGAGGAGACCTTTGGCCATTCCCACCTGCTGACTGCCCTGCCCAGGGAACAGCACAATGCTGCTTGATTTAGGGGCTCTCCTGGGGCCTCTGGGTGGGACTCCCCCCTCCTCTGTGACTTCCACTTCCGCCTCCTCCAGCAGCTTCTGGATATCACCCCCAGACACCCCCCTGTGCCCCAGTCCTAGGAGCTTCTCGTCAGCCACAGTCACAGTCTGCCCATAGCACTGGCCTCTCCTCACAGGGACAACAAGGAACTTCCTGTACAGGGACAAGGGACCCATTCCGGATTATAGAGCTCCTTCCTCCCAGGTTACATGTAGGGGCTCCTGAATTGAGAAAATGACAACTATAGGGAAACTTGCCTTTCACATAAACTTTCCTCACATGAACTTCCGGTTCCCTGTCTATTGCGTCCCGCTTGTATCCGCTCCGCCCGAAACCAGCACTGCGCGGACAAACGTTCCGGGCCCCCATTTAGTTTCAGTCCCGCCCCTTAACGAATTGGGCCAATCAGTTAATACCCTGGGAAGCGCTTGACTCCCGCCTTGGTGATTTAGCCAATGAAATGTATTTCTGACTCTCTGAGCCGCGTCCCTTTCAAATCTGCAAACATTGAGAGCGAGTGGGACAAAGACAGGTGTGTGTGTGTGAGGGAAACTTGTGTGTCACGTAATCTTGTGTGTGTGAGGTAAACTCGTGTGTGTGTGGTAAACTCGTGTGTGTGAGGTAATCTTGTGTGTGTGTGTGTGGTAAACTTGTGTGTGTGAGGTAAACTCGTGTGTGTGAGGTAAACTTGTGTGTGAGGTAATCTTGTGTGTGTGAGGTAATCTTGTGTGTGTGAGGTAAACTTGTGTGTGTGAGGTAAACTCGTGTGTGTGAGGTAATCTTGTGTGTGTGAGGTAAACTTGTGTGTGAGGTAATCTTGTGTGTGTGAGTAATCTTGTGTGTGAGGTAAACTTGTGTGTGAGGTAATCTTGTGTGTGTGTGAGGTAAACTTGTGTGTGTGAGGTAAACTTGTGTGTGAGGTAATCTGTGTGTGAGGTAATCTTGTGTGTGTGAGGTAAACTTGTGTGTGTGAGGTAAACTTGTGTGTGAGGTAATCTTGTGTGTGTGAGGTAAACTTGTGTGTGTGAGGTAAACTTGTGTGAGAGGTAATCTTGTGTGTGTGAGGTAAATTTGTGTGTGAGGTAATCTTGTGTGTGTGAGGTAATCTTGTGTGTGTGAGGTAAACTTGTGTGTGAGGTAATCTTGTGTGTGTGAGGTAATCTTGTGTGTGTGAGGTAATCTTGTGTGTGTGAGGTAAATTTGTGTGTGAGGTAATCTTGTGTGTGTGAGGTAAACTTGTGTGTGAGGTAATCTTGTGTGTGTGAGGTAAACTTGTGTGTGAGGTAATCTTGTGTGTGTGTGAGGGTAAACTTGTGTGTGTGAGGTAAACTTGTGTGTGAGGTAATCTTGTGTGTGTGAGGTAAACTTGTGTGTGTGAGGTAAACTTGTGTGTGAGGTAATCTTGTGTGTGAGGTAATTCTTGTGTGTGAGGTAATCTTGGTGTGTGAGGTAATCTTGTGTGTGTGGTAAACTTGTGTGTGTGAGGTAATCTTGTGTGTTGTGAGGTAAACTTGTGTGTGTGTGAGGTAAACTTGTGTGTGTGTGAGGTAATCTTGTGTGTGTGAGGTAATCTTGTGTGTGTGAGGTAAACTTGTGTGTGAGGTAATCTTGTGTGTGTGAGGTAAACTTGTGTGTGTGAGGTAAACTTGTGTGTGAGGTAATCTTGTGTGTGTGTGTGAGGTAAACTTGTGTGTGTGAGGTAAACTTGTGTGTGTGTGAGGTAATCTTGTTGCTGAGGTAATCTTGTGTGTGTGAGGTAAACTTGTGTGTGAGGTAATCTTGTGTGTGTGAGGTAATCTTGTGTGTGTGAGGTAAACTTGTGTGTGAGGTAATCTTGTGTGTGTGTGAGGTAAACTTGTGTGTGTGAGGTAAACTTGTGTGTGAGGTGTGTGTGAGGTAAATTGTGTGTCTAAACTGTGTGTGTGTGAGGTAATCTTGGCTGTGTGTGAGGTAACTTGTGTGTGAGAAATCTTGTGTGTGTGTGAGGTAAACTTGTTGTGTGTGAGGCTTGTGTGTGGTAAATCTTGTGTGTGAGGTAAAACGTGTGTGTGAGGTAAACTTGTGCGTGTGAGGTAAACTTGTGTGTGTGAGGTATTTGTGTGTGTGGTGAGGTAAACTTGTGGTGTGTGTGTGTGAGGTAATCTTGTGTGTGTGAGGTAATTCTGTGTATGTTGTGTGTGTGAGGTAAACTTGTGTGTGTGAGGTAAACTTGTGTGGTGAGGTAACTATGTGTGTGTGAGGTAACTTGTGTGTGTGAGGTAAACCTTGTGTGTGAGGTAAACTTGTGTGTGTGAGGTAATCTTGTGTGTGAGGTAATCTTGTGTGTGTGAGGTAAACTTGTGTGTGTGAGGTAAAACTTGTGTGTGTGAGGTAATCTGTGTGTGTGAGGTAAACTGTGTGTGAGGTAATTGTGTGTGTGAGGTAACTTGTATGTGAGGTAAACTGTGTGTGAGGTAATCTTGTGTGTGTGTGAGGTAAACTTGTGTGTGTGAGGTAAACTTGTGTGTGTGAGGTAATCTTGTGTGTGAGGTAAACTTGTGTGTGTGAGGTAAACTTGTGTGTGTGAGGTAAACTTGTGTGTGAGGTAAATCTTGTTGTGTGTGAGGTAAAACTGTGTGTGTGTGGGTGTGTGTGAGGTAAACTTGTGTTGAGGTAAACTTGTGTGGTGAGGTAATCTTGTGTGTGAGGTAATCTGTGTGTGTGGTAAACTTGTGTGTGAGGTAATCTTGTGTGTGTGTGTGAGCTTGTGGTGTGTGAGGTAATCTTGTGTGTGTGAGGAGTGTGTGTGAGGTAATCTTTGTGTGTGAGAGATAACTTGTGTGTGAGGTAACTTTGAGGTGTGTGAGGTAAACTGTGTGTGAGTAACTTGTGTGTGTGAGGTAAACTTGTGTGTGTGAGGTAAATCTTGTGTGTGTGAGGTAAATCGTGTGTGGTGAGGTAAACTTGTGTGGGAGGTAATCCTTGTGTGTGTGAGGTAATCTTGTGTGTGTGAGGTAAATCTTGTGTGTGAGGTAAATTTGTGTGTGAGGTAATCTTGTGTGTGAGGTAAACTTGTGTGTGAGGTAATCTTGTGTGTGTGAAGGTAAACTTGTGTGTGAGGTAATCTTGTGTGTGTGTGAGGTAACTTGTGTGTGGTGAGGTAAACTTGTGTGTGAGGGTAATCTTGTGTTGTGTGAGTAAACTTGTGTGTGTGAGGTAAACTTCGTGTGTGAAGAGGTAATCTTGTGTGTGAAGTAACTCTTGTGTGTGAGGTAAATCTGTGTGTGTGGAACCTTGTGTGTGTGAGGTAAAACTTGTGTGTAGAGGTAAACTTGTGTTGTAGTGTGAGGTTAAACTGTGTGTGTGTGAGGTAATCTTGTGTGTGTGAGGTAATCTTAGTGTGTGTTGAGGTAAACTTGTGTGTGAGGTAATCTGTGAATGTGTGAGATAAAGCTTGTGTGGAGTAAACTTTGTGTTGAGGTAATCTTGTGTGTGTGAGTAACTGTGTGTGTGAGGTAAGAACTTGTGTGTGTGAAGAATTGGTGTTGAGGTAAAACTTAATTATGGGGATGTGCTGTAAGGTAAACTTGTGTGATGAGGAAACTGTGTATGTGATGAAGGAGATAATTCTTTGGTGTGTGAGGTAAGAGGTGTGTGAGGTAATCTTGTGTGTTGTGTGAGGTAACTGTGTGTGAGGTAAGCTTGTTGTGTGGTAAAACGTTGTGTGTGAGGTAAATCTTGTGTGTGTGAGGTAAACTTGTGTGTGTGGAGAGGTAAAACTTGTTGT
This sequence comes from Xenopus laevis, assembly GCF_017654675.1. NCBI lineage: Eukaryota > Metazoa > Chordata > Amphibia > Anura > Pipidae > Xenopus > Xenopus laevis. The sequence continues at coordinate 2,644,307 of NC_054375.1, forward strand.
GTGGTGAGTAATGCTTGTGTGTGGGTGAGGTAATCTTTGATGTGTGTGAGGTAAAACTTGTGTGTGAGGTAATCTCGTGTGTGTGAGATAAACTTGTGTGTGGTGAAGTGTGTAAACTTGTGTGTGAGGTAATCTTGTTTTGCTGTGAGGTACTTGTGTGTGTGAGGTAAACTTGTGTGTGAGGTAATCTTTTTGTGTGAGGAATCTGTGTGTGTGAGGTAAAACTTGTGTGTGAGGTAAATCTTTTGTAATGTGAGTAATTGGTGTGTGAAGGAAAAACTTGTGTGTGAGCGTAATCTTGTGTGTGATGTGAGGTAACACTTGTGTGTGTGAGGTAAACTTGTGTGGAGGTAATCTTGTGTGGTGAGGAATCTTGTGTGTGTGAGGTAAAATTGTGTGTAGTTGAGGTAATTTCTTGTGTCGTGTGAGGTAAACATGGTAGTGGAGGTAACTTGTGGGTGTGAGGTAAAACTTGTTGTGTGTGAGGTAACTTGTGTGTGAGGTAATCCTTGTGTTGAGTAAAACATTGTGTGGTGGAGGTAAACATGTGCCCGTGTGAGGTAAACTTGTGTGTCGTGTGTAAGGTGATTTGTGTGTTGTGTGAGGTAAAACTTGTGTCTTGAGGTAACTTGTGTTGTGAGGTAAACTTGTGTGGTGTGAGGTAATCTTGTGTGTGTGTGTGGTGAGGAAACTTGGTGTGGTGAGAGTAAACTAAGTGTAGTGAGGTTAAACTTGTGGTGTGTGAAGGTAAACTTGTGGGTGAGTATAACTTGTGGTGTATGAGGTAAACTGTGTTGTGTGAGGTAAAACTGTGAAGTGGTAGGACTTGTGGTGTGTGAGGGTAATCTTGGGGTGTGTGAGGTAAACTGTTGGTGTTGAGGGTAAACTCGTGTGGTGTGAGGTATCGTTGGTGTTGTGAGTAAAGCTTGTGTGAGGTGAATCTTGTATTTTGAGGAGAATGCTTGATGGTGTGAAGGTAAACTTTGTGTGCTGGAGTAATCTTGAAAGTGTGTGTGAGGTAAACTTATGGTGAGGGTAAAAGCTTGGGTGAGGTAATCTTTGTTGAGGTAATCTTGTGGTGTGAGGTAAACACTTGTGTGTGAGAGGTAAACTTGTGTGGAGGTAAGTGATAGGTGGTGGAGGTGAAGCTTTGTGGTGAGGTGAGCGTAAAACGGTGTGTTGAAGGTAAAACTTGTGTGTGAGGTACAACAGTGGTGTAGGTGTGAGGTGAATCTATGTGGGGAGGTAGACGTGTGGTGTGAGGTAAACTTGTGTGGTGAGGTAATGCTTGGCTAGAGGTAAACTTGGGTGGGGTGTGGTGGTGAGAAGCTGACTTGTGGTGGAGGTAAACTTGGTGTGGTGTGAGTAAACTGTGTGTGTGGAGTAAGTCTGGGTGTGGTGGTAGGCTAGATCGTCGTGTGGTGAGAGGGAGGGAGCTTGGTGGGTGAGGGAGATGGGCGGTTGGTGGTGAGGGGGGAGACTAGTGGGGTGGTGAGAGGTAATGCTTGTGAGTAGGTGAGGAAGTAATTTGTGGTGTGAGGTGAGAGACGTTGAGGGGTAGGTGAGGTAGAAATCTATTGGTGTGGTGAGAAGGGTAGAAGCGTGTGTAGGGTGGGAGGGAAGGGAGAAGGAGAGAGGAGGGAAGTAGGGTAATCTTGTTGTGTGAGGTGAGCTTGATGGTTGATGCTGAGGTAATGGCTGGATGTGGTGGAGGTGAGAAGTGTGAGTGTAGGTAAGTGCGTGTGGTGGTGGGGGAGGTGAGAAGCTGTGGTGTGGAGGTGAAATGCTGTGGTGGGTGGAGGGTAACTGGTGTGGTGAGTAACTTGTGTGTGTGTGAGGTAAACTGTGTGTGTGGAGTAAATGTCTGTGTTGAAGGTGAATTCTATGTTGTGTGAGTAAAACTTGTGTGTGTGGGGAGTACACTGTGGTGTGAGTCATCTGTGTGTGAGGTAATCTTGTGTGTGAGGTAATCTTGTGTGTGGGTGTAACTTGTGTGCGAGGTAATACTTAGTGTGTGGGAGCGTAAACTTGAGTGTTGTGTGAGGTAAACTTGCTGTGTGTGAAAGGTAATCTTGTGTTGTAGGTTGGAATCTGTGGTGTGTGTGAGGTAAACTTGTGTGTGAGTAAATCTTGTGGTGATGAGATAAACTTTGTGGTGTGTGAGGTAAAGCTTTGTGTGTGAAGGTAAAATCTGTTGTGTGTGTGAGGTAAGACGTTGTGTGTGTGAGGGTAGAACCTTGTGTGTTTGAGGTAATCTTGTGTGTGAGGTAGATCTGTGTGTGTGAGTAAGAACTGTGTGTGAGGTAAGTCTTGTTGTGTGTGAGGTAATCTGTGTGTGTGAGGTAAACTGGTGTGTGAGGTAATCTGTGTGTGTGTAGTAGGTAAACTTTGTGTGTGAGGTAAACTTGTTGTGAGTAAACTGTTGTGTGGAAGGTAATCTTGGTGTGTGGTGAGGTAAACTGGTGTTGTGTGAGTAAATCTTGTGTGTGTGAGGTAACTTGTGTGTGAGGTAAGATCTTTGTTGGGTGAGATACGTGTGTGTGTAGGTAAGATCTTGTGTTGAGGTAATCTGTTGTGAGTAGAGCTTGTGTGTGTGAGGTAATTGTGGCGTGTGAAAGGTAAATTGTGTGTGGTGTATGATTCTGTGGGGTGAGGTAAAAGCTTGTGTCTGAGGTAGATCTTGTGTGTGTGAGTAAAAACTTGATGTGTGTGAGGTAAAACGTTGTGGTGTGTGAGGTAATGCTTGTTGTGTGGTGTGTAGGTAAACTTGTGTGTGGAGGTAACGATGTGTGAGGTAAACTTGTGTAGTGTGAGGTAAACTATGTGTGTGTAGGAGAAACTTGTGTATAATGTAAAGCTTGTGTGATGAGGTAAACTTGTGTGGTGAGGTAAAATCCTTGGTGTGTGGTGAGGAATCTTGTGTGTGTGGGATGTGTGAATGGTGAGGTAAATTTGTGAGTGTGTTTGATGTGTGTGAGGATAAAATCTTTGGTGTGGTGTGAGGTACTTGTGTGTGTGAGAGGTAATCTAGTGTGTAGTGAGTTAAGAGGTGATGAGGAGAAACTGGTGGTAGAAGGTAATCTGTGTGTGTTGAGGTAAATTTGTGTGTGGTCAGAGTAACTCTTGTGTGTGTGGGTAAAACTGTGTGTGGGTAAACTTAATGAGGTAACAACTTTGTGTGTGAGGTAAACTTGCGTGTAAGGTAAACTTGTGTGTGTGTCAGGTAAACTTGTGTGTGTGTGTGTGTGTGGTAATCTTGTGTGTGTCAGACTGTCAGGTAAACTTGTGTGTGAGGGATGGGATTACAGACATGGGGACTGGGTCCATCAGAGTGAGTGACAGACATTGGGATATTAAGAAGGACAGACAGACAAGGGGATGGACATACCAGTCATGACATAGGGCAGGAGTCCTTGAGGGAAAGCCGCTCTTTATTGTAACATGGCAACTTCAACACCACAGGTTTTCCTCAAAGTCTACTTGGTAGCCGGCCGGCATTCAGTTGTTCTGGATGATGCCAGGGTTGAGCACTGCTATTGCTGGTTACTGGACCATGAGATTACAGCTGGGTAGTCTCTGTTATCCTCCAACCTCCATGTATGTAAAAAGAATAACAATTTGCAATTCTAGGTAGTCAACATTGTAAGCCAGAAAGGGAACCGTCCCTGTTGTAAGTGCAGAACAGGGTTTGATTCCTTCTGCCAACCACAAAGGCAGCTTCCACAATAACCAATCACATGAGAGGCCAGGCGGCCATTATAGGGACCAATCTGGCCATGAGTTGTAATGGTGCCAATCACAACTAATACTGCTGGGCCAATGGGGTGCCATTTGGGGAGCATGCCCAGTTTAGTCTGAATGTAGGATCCAGACAGTACACAGCTCTTGCATGGGGTCTCAGGGCCGATTATGTGTATTGTGTTACAGAGGATAGAGTCCTGCGCAGTCCATTTTTTGGGACCTGTACCTGCATTCTTACCCGCTACCCGACCCGCAAGTACCTTATCCGCAACCCAGACCCGCTGAACATCAAGAATCAGGAAGTGCTGCCATTGTAAACCGGAAGTGACATCATCGGAAGTAGACATGATCAGAAAAAAAGGTGTAAAGCAGGAAGTGCTGTAAAAAACCGGAAGTGCCGTCATCGGAAGCAGACATGACCAGAAAAAAGGAGTAAATATTGCTATTGAGAAGGCCAGACCCGTGTCTATACGCACACCGGAACTTCTATCCGCAACCCACAGGGTACCGCAGATTTTTGCGGGTACCCAACCCGTTGCAGGACTCTAACAGAGGGTTCTGGTTACTTTGCCCTCACGGTAGGGGTCACTTACCAAAGAATGCGGGTCTGGCTATACAGCATCAAAAACCACATAGGGAAAAGAGCTAAGGTTATCATATACATACCATTTGTTGAAGCCGTTAGGAGCAACTAAAGTTTGTTTTATCACAGGCCCTAGCCCTCATGGGCCCCCGCTGGCCTAGACCTGATCAGCTGCTCCTAAAGAACAAATTTTGTGCCATGACACAGCATTATTCGCACAGGCACGACGACGTTCAACCGGTGGTGCTTAGAAGTCGGGAGGAGGTCCCGGTGACTGCCAGGTGGACCCTTGGTGTTGCAGCCCCGGTGGGCCCCCAATGCGACCCTGCCAATATTCATTGAAATTGTAAATGATTAGGGCCTCATGGGGCCACTATACCTCCTACCCCCCCTGCAGCCTCAGAGTCTGCTTCCTCTGTAGTTATGCTCCTGTGTGTGAGAGTTGCAGTTTAGCAGGAGCCAACATGAACGACTCCCAGCTCCTTTCATTCATTGCAACATCCCTCACTCCCGGCACTGCACAGCAACTCCCGTCCATCGGCACTAATCGCACATGGGATTCTGGGAGGCAGATTTATTCCTTTTCTCATTCAAGTTCATTTTCAAATTGGGATTAAACTCAATAAATTTTTTTCTCTCCGTAGCATTTTTAAATTTCCTTGAATAACCGAAAAATTATGATCTCGAATATGAATCAACTTGACACTTTGACTTAAGGGCACCTGTTGACCAATTGAGGCCAAAGCACATCTCGAGCCCTCACCTTTTGAAAATTCAACTGTTAGAGACGCTTGGGGGGAAGGAAAAAAATAGCTTGAATGCTGAAAACCACCAATTTATTTTTCAATTTTAGATTTAGATTTTTTTTTATCAATTGATAAATCTCAAATGTTCAGGTTGGAAAGTGTATTTTTTTTACTGAAATTGTTTTCAAATCATGTAAAGAAACTTGAAGTCTTAAATTGAGGTCCTGCTCCTACAAAGACCATGTGGCCATACCCCCTACCCACCCTAAACCTTCACACATTTGACATTATATAACATTTTTAAAAAATAGCTTGTAAATACACCCTTTTTCATATATCATTTAAGGTTTTTTCAAGTGATCTCCAAAGTTCACGTTTAGAAATGCTAAATTGGAAAACATTTAGCTTTTTTTTGCAGCAAAAATAACCAAAAATTTTAATAAGTTTGTTCCTTAGATAATAAAAAAAATATACTGAGGATCCCAGTTTAATACACCAAATTTCCCTTTAAATTTTCCCAGTGTTACAGGATCAGTGCGAATAATCAACCACCAGACTGCGTTACGGGAAAACAGATTTATCAAAGACAGATTTTCTAGAGCAGCTTGTGACTAAGAAGATCACAGAAACATTCAGAACATCTCATGAAGGTGCTTGTTGGACTGACGAGAAACATCGCTAAAGCTAAGAACTAGAAAAAAAGGCAAAAAGTTGACAAAAAAAAGGCGATCCCTGAGAAAAAAAATACCATTTCTATGTCAGAAGCAGTGCATTTTGTATCAATACATTCCAAATGTATCTGTCCGAGATTATCTTAAAGGAGAAGTGGCGAGTCAGTTCAAAAATATTTAGTAGCCCAATGCGGACGGAAAATTGTTTCTCTTTTTTGTTCATTCGTACTATAGTGGTTCGTTACCATAAAATCTAAAAATGTATCCAAGAAAATATATTCCCCCCCAAAAATAAAATCTTATAAACTCCAGTCTCCCCCACCCCCCCTAGTCTGGAGTTATTTGAGGCTTCGGAGATTCCTGTACAAAATTATGAAAAAATCAGAAATGTACCGTATATACTCGAGTATTAGCCGAGTTTTTCAGCCCCCAAAATATGCTGAAAAACTCTACCTCGGTTTATACTCGGGTCAAGCGCAAAAACGGTCGCCGGCGCCTAAGAATATTCGCCGACGCCTTAGAATAGTAGCCGGAGCCTAAGAATATTCGCCGGCGCCTTAGAATAGTAGCCGGCGCCTAAGAATAGTCATCCAAAAACGAGATTGAAACTTACCAGAAGCTGCTGCATTTCTCACCCTCGGCTTATACTTGAGTCAATAAGCTTTCCCAGTTTTTGGAGGTAAAATTAGGTACCTCGGCTTATACTCGAGTATATACGGTAGCTTTCGAAAATACATAAATAAGGACGCTGTGAACCTGGCGCTGACTTACAGTTAGTAAGGAGTTGGCACAATGACATCACCAAAGGGGAGGGGTATTCCGCTCAATGACATCACCAAAGGGGAGGGGTATTCCGCTCATCACTATTCTGAAACCATGTCCAGAGCGTTATTTACTTTTTTAAGGGGGGAAGTTCACCTTGTATTTTTATGAATACCTTGAAATGTTTTTTTAAAAAGTTGTGTATTTCTATTCCGGTTCTGTGGCTCCCCCGTTTTACATTCAAACTGCTACCTGGTTGCTATGGATACTGACCAACATCCCTTCTAAGGGGTTGCGTTGGTGATTATCAGGGCACAGCGTGAATGGCTGCTCCCGCACATATGACTGAATACAACTAGGCGAGACTATGCATTCGCCTACGCCCCAGTTTCCGAATTTCAAGAAAATGACGTTAATACCGCTTAGGGTATATTTTCCCTTTAAAACGGAACCCCGTCTTGCAAAGGATCCCTGTCCCTTTAATTGCCACTGAAATAGGCGAAAAAAATGGGTATTCTGTCAAAAACCCTCCCTTATTAGATTAATCGGATTCAGCGACTATACTCCTGGGCACTTTTATTTATTTTCCAGCTGTTAAAGGGATACTGTCATGGAAAAACATGTTTTTACTAAAACCCATCAGTTAATAGTGCTACTCCAGTAGAATTCTGCACTGAAATCCATTTCTCAAAAGAGCAAACTGATTTTTTTATATTCAATTTTGAAATCTGACATGGGGCTAGACATTTTGTCAATTTCCCAGCTGCCCCAAGTCATGTGACTTGTGCCTGCACTTTAGGAGAGAAATGCTTTCTGGCAGGCTGCTGTTTTTCCTTCTCAATGTAACTGAATGTGTCTCAGTGGGACCTGGATTTTACTATTTAGTGTTGTTCTTAAGGTGGCCATACACGGGCCGATAAAAGCTGCCGGCTTCCCCGATCGAGATCTGGCCGAAAGTCGGCCAGATCTCGATCGGATGGGACAGAAAATCCCGTCGGATCACGGCCGCATCTGTTTGTTGATGCGGTCCCGCGATCCGACCGCCCGTTTGCCGAATGTTAGGATCCGATCGTTGGGCCCTAGGGCCCACGATCGGATCTGCCCCGATATTGCCCACCTCAAGGTGGGCATATCGAGGGAGATCCGCTCGTTTGGCGACATCGCCAAACGAGCGGATCTATCCATGTATGGCCACCTTTAGATCTACCAGGCAGCTGTTATCTTGTGTTAGGGAGCTGTAATCTGGTTACCTTCCCATTGTTCTTTTGTTTGGCTGCTGGGGGGAAAAGGGAGGGGGTGATATCACTCCAACTTGCAGTACAGCAGTAAAGAGTGATTGAAGTTTATCAGAGCACAAGTCACATGACTAGGGGCAGCTGGGAAATTGACAATATGTCTAGCCCCATGTCAGATTTCAAAATTAAATATAAAAAAATCTGTTTGCTCTTTTGAGAAATGGATTTCAGCGCAGAATTCTGATGGAGCAGCACTATTAACTGATTCATTTTGAAAAAATTTTTTTTCCCCATGACAGTATCCCTTTAAGCCTTCCAACGATGCTGGGAAATGTAATATTTATTAGTTTGGGGGTTGGATTCTCATGACCCTGAATCAAATCTGTTTCCCAATCAAACTGCAACATGTTAAATATCATCTTTAGGTCATGAAAAGCGCGGCGTACGGTATACACACTATAAACACCGCGTTTTTTCAGTCAAAATACATAAAAAGAGAAAAATATTAGTATATATTTAAAACCAAATATTCTGTAGTGTTCGCCCCCCCACCCCCGGCTGATTGTCTGCGTTACATTTGCTGAAGAAACCGTAGTGCAGTGTTAGGAATTGTCGCCGCGGCTGGAAGAGAAGGCACAGGAAAATAAGCCCTAAATCTGCAGATTTCGCTCCCGTCCAGAAAATTAAAAAAAAACAAAAAAATCCTAATAAAAAAAATATCTTCGCAGAGGGCTCAGTACATGTCCCTGTAGATTTCCTGCAGTAACGGATGGAGGGCGGCGTCCGTCTCAGTCTTTTTGATGGTCTGCACCAACTGCGCGTGTTCCGTCACCAGCTGCCGCAGGTCGGCCATTTTCTGCAGCAGTTTAGGGAAGAGGAAGCCGTCGTCGGGGTGATTTGATTGGAGGTGGAGTTTAAGGACATGGACGATGCTCTCCTGCATTTTCTCTATACTGGAAACGTTCACCAATCCGGGGCGATCTGGGTGGGAGGTAGGAAATTAGAGGTACAAGATTATTGTAAGGAATTCATTAACGTGACTGCCCATACAGCAAGGAAAACCTTCCTATGCTGATAGTGATATCTCCTTCCCTCCCCAACAATGAATCACTCATTCCCCTCTCTTGGTATGGAATACCTAACCTGACTGTCCTTACAGTAAAGAACCCCTTCCTATGCTTATGGTGAAATCTTCTTTCCTCTCCAACAATAAATCACTTATTCCCCCTCTCTTGGTAGGGAATCCCATAATCTGACTGTCCTTACAGTAAAGAACCCCTTCCTATGCTGATGGTGAGATCTCCTTTCCTCCCCACCAATGAATCACTCATTCCCCCTCTCTTGGTAGGGAATCCCGTAACCTGACTGCCCTTACAGTAAAGAACCCCTCCCCCCCATCCTTCCTTCGCAAACCTGTTAAGGGGATTCTCTGAAGCTGATTTTGGACAACAACCCCATAAAGAGCTGTAGTTACCTCCACAGCAAATGAGGGCAGCTACAAACAGAGAGAGATCGCTGTCGTCCAGCTCCAGTGCGTTGAACTTCATGGCAAATTCAAACTTAGGCTCCATCATGTCTCCAATCGGTTTCCTAAGGCCCTTCAAGAACTCCCGCGTGATGAAACCGTTCCCGTACGCCACCAGCATCCCGTCTTTGTTCATGACGGACGCCAGCATGGCAAACATGGCCTCGTAGACCCCGTATTTTAATAAAGTCACTTGATCGTTGAGGTCCAGCTCGGTGAAGCCGGGGATGGATTTGGCAAACTCTGTCAGTTCTGTGACCGTCTCCACCGAGGTGCACTGGCAGCAGTGGAAGATCCGCACCTCCGCCTCTTTGTTCTGGATGCCGTTGGCCACCAGCTTCGCGACTAACGTCTTCTCGGCCATGCACAGCGTCTCCATGTCGTGTATAACAAATGGCTGCAAAGAAGCAAAAAACTTTTGGTCAGAACAAAATTTGGGCAAGAGACTCCTAGAGAGGGATTCTAATCTCATCGGCCCAAAAGCATCTGTCCATTTGCCGCCAAGCAAGCTGCCGCCATTATTAATATGAGCAGAGGCGTAACAGTCCCCCTAAAACACTTATAGGTGTAATATTACATTCAGCCAGCAGATGGCACCCGTAATTGGCATGAACCGACCTGTTTGACCTTTGTGTTTAAAGGGATACTGTCATGGGAAAAAAAAATTTTTTCAAAATGAATCAGTTAATAACGCTGCTCCAGCAGAATTCTGCACTGAAATCCATTTCTCAAAAGAGCAAACAGATTTTTTTATATTCAATTTTGAAATCTGACATGGGGCTAGACATTTTGTCAATTTCCCAGCTGCCCCAAGTCATGTGACTTGTGCCTGCACTTTAGGAGAGAAATGCTTTCTGGCAGGCTGCTGTTTTTCCTTCTCAATGTAACTGAATGTGTCTCAGTGGGACCTGGATTTTACTATTTAGTGTTGTTCTTAGATCTACCAGACAGCTGTTATCTTGTGTTAGGGAGCTGCTATCTGGTTACCTTCCCATTGCTCTTTTGTTTGGCTGCTGGGGGGGGAAAGGGAGGGGGTGATATCACTCTAACTTGCAGTACAGCAGTAAAGAGTGATTGAAGTTTATCAGAGCACAAGTCACATGACTGGGGGCAGCTGGGAAATTGACAAGATGTCTAGCCCCATGTCAGATTTCAAAATTGAATATAAAAAATTCTGTTTGCTCTTTTGAGAAATGGATTTCAGTGCAGAATTCTGATGGAGCAGCACTATTAACTGATTCATTTTGAAAAAAACATTTTTTTCCCATGACAGTATCCCTTTAACTAACAAGCGCTGCACTCTGTATTCTTGCTATTGCACCATATTTGTTTAGTGAATACGATTGATGAAAATCAGCAGAACATTCACTGTTGGTAAATACAGCACGGGGCAAAAGCCCAACATTTCCAGCTGTGCCCCTTACCCTGCAAAACCTGTCATCTGCTTTCAGTTACGTGAAAAGTCTAGCTATGCTCTGCTGGTTCTGACTCCTGAAACAATGTAGCAGAACTGTCTTGGATTGGTCAGGCACCTACCGGAGTGCTGGCTTTCCCAATCAGGATGGCTCTTGCTTTAACTTTGTTCATGTTGAAGTTCTTTAGATAGGCTTCGTAAATGAACCTGGCGAGTGAGAGGAGGTCGGTCATCTGCGTATCCTTCACGTCCTGGTCGCACATCAGGACTTCCGCTTTCAGTTTCGCCTTTTCCGACCGCGGCATCCTCCCGAATCGTATTGCTGAAAACAAGTAGAATTGCATCCATAGATGGTTGTCGAAAAAACAGTGTCATAAATGGGGCAGATATTTGAAATTGCCTCTAAGTCCCGTTCTCTATCTGGCCATGGGGAAGAGAGCAGCAGGAAGTAGAGAGATTCAGAGCTCAGTCCCTGGGTAAGTACTGGGGGAGATTGGATTCACTTACCCAGGGGGAGGTTCCTGTCTGACCATGGGAAAGAGAACAGCCCAGGAGCAGGAAGTACAGAGAATCAGAGCTCTGTACCTGGGTAAGTACTGGGGGAGATTGGATTCACTTACCCAGGGGGAGGTTCCTGTCTGACCATGGGAAAGAGAACAGCCCAGGAGCAGGAAGTACAGAGAATCAGAGCTCTGTACCTGGGTAAGTACTGGGGGAGATTGGATTCACTTACCCAGGGGGAGGTTCCTGTCTGACCATGGGAAAGAGAACAGCCCAGGAGCAGGAAGTACAGAGAATCAGAGCTCTGTACCTGGGTAAGTACTGGGGGAGATTGGATTCACTTACCCAGGGGGAGGTTCCTGTCTGACCATGGGAAAGAGAACAGCCCAGGAGCAGGAAGTACAGAGAATCAGAGCTCTGTACCTGGGTAAGTACTGGGGGAGATTGGATTCACTTACCCAGGAGGAGGTTCCTGTCTGACCATGGGAAAGAGAACAGCCCAGGAGCAGGAAGTACAGAGAATCAGAGCTCTGTACCTGGGTAAGTACTGGGGGAGATTGGATTCACTTACCCAGGAGGAGGTTCCTGTCTGACCATGGGAAAGAGAACAGCCCAGGAGCAGAAGTACAGAGAATCAGAGCTCTGTACCTGGGTAAGTACTGGGGGAGATTGGATTCACTTACCCAGGGGGAGGTTCCTGTCTGACCATGGGAAAGAGAACAGCCCAGGAGCAGGAAGTACAGAGAATCAGAGCTCTGTACCTGGGTAAGTACTGGGGAGATTGGATTCACTTACTCAGGGGGACGTTCCTGTCTGACCATGGGAAAGAGAACAGCCCAGGAGCAGGAAGTACAGGGAATCAGAGCTCTGTACCTGGGTAAGTACTGGGGGAGATTGGATTCACTTACCCAGGGGGAGGTTCCTGTCTGACCATGGGAAAGAGAACAGCCCAGGAGCAGGAAGTACAGAGAATCAGAGCTCTGTACCTGGGTAAGTACTGGGGGAGATTGGATTCACTTACCCAGGGGGAGGTTCCTGTCTGACCATGGAAAGAGAACAGCCCAGGAGCAGGAAGTACAGAGAATCAGAGCTCTGTACCTGGGTAAGTACTGGGGGAGATTGGATTCACTTACCCAGGGGGAGGTTCCTGTCTGACCATGGGAAAGAGAACAGCCCAGGAGCAGGAAGTACAGGGAATCAGAGCTCTGTACCTGGGTAAGTACTGGGGAGATTGGATTCACTTACCCAGAGAGGGAAGTTGCTGCTTGACCATGGGAAGGAGATCAGCCCCGGTGTAGGATATACAGAGAATAGATAGAGAGAATCTATATAACGTGTCTGGCTAGGTACTTAGGGTTCATTCACTAACCCATGGGAAGGATCATGTATGATCACGGGAAAGAGAGCAGCCCAGGAACTGGAAGTGCAAAAAATCTCCGCTTTGTACCTGGGTAAGTACTGGAGAAAAATAGATTCCATTACCATAGGAAGGCTCCTGTCTGACCATGGGAAAGAGACCAGCTCAGTAGCGGGAAGTATTTATATTTATTCTTGCCCCAAAGCATTATGACTCCATCCCTATGGCTCCTTTTACTTTAGGTTCAGCTCAGGGAACTGCATCTAAACATAACAAGCCATATGGCAGCTTCCTCACCGATAGAATTCCCCACAAAGCCCACTCCCGCGTCAGTAGCATCAAACGGCTTCAACTCACCATTGTGGGACATCCCGACGTTAAGGCACTTTTCGAAGCGACAATACTGGCACTTGTTGCGGTTCTTCTTCTGTATCTTACACATTCGCTCGCACTGGTCGTACACCAGCTTGAGTCGGATTGTCCTCCGGAAAAAGCCCTGCCAGGGGGAGGGGTGGTGAGATAATGGTGGTGGGATAGATCCAAACTCATAGTGAGCACATCACATACCAAAGGGCAAGTCTAAGCAGTTACCGATTGTACAATAAACTGCAAATTGTGTGGGTAATGAGTATCTAGTCAGCTGAACACTGATTGGTCGGCTTTAGGCTCGCTCCCTTCGGTATCTGGTGCGCTTGCTCGGCCAGGATTTCTATGCGATCGTTGCAGGGACCGAGGTGGCTACATGGTGCCAAGATTTATATTACTTTGCTTTAAGGCGGCCATTCATGGCTTCCTCAGCATCTGACCCATCGGCCGAGTGACCAATATCCACAGTACAAGAACATCGGCTGGCTGCCATATCATACAAATCAAATGGGTACGGTTGTGGGCATCTTAAGGCCCGTGGCAACTTGTACCCAAAGTTGTGCCCTTTTTAATTCAAGGGGAAGTTGAAAATAAAGCCGAGACATCTGTACCTTGCACCCCTCGCAAGCGTGAACTCCGTAATGGAACCCGGAGGCCTTGTCTCCGCACACCCGGCACTCGAGGCTGAGCGACTTGCAGGACGCGTCCTCGGCGCTACCCGGTGCCGCGGGGGTGGTGATGGAAGCCGGACTCGACGCAGGAGATAAAGTGTCTGCAATGACAAACATCACATACATCTCAATAGTTTGAATCGAGTCTGGCCCTTTAAATTACAGATTGATCGGATCGGTTAGAACTGAACAGCAGAACTGGAATTTCTGGTCGGTGGAATAGAAAATTTTGATTCTTACTGACTCTCGGGATACCCTGTGCTTTAGCTCACGGCTAAATGAGACTCCAGCAAATCCTAAATCTTCCAGCTGCTCATGTAAACTGCATCATAGGGAACTATGAGATGTAACTTTCTGTTGCCAGAAGATGCTGCTCCAGTTCCGATCTCATTCACTTACCTGTAAGGTCGGTGCTGACAGAGCCGTTTGACCCAGGGCTGTTTCCCAAGGCACCAAAAGCCATGGAGCCATCGTCCCCAATTGTCTGAGTGATGTCCTGAATGTCCCCAATGTCCTGCAGGAACTCTCCGGACAGCGGAATCCCTAGATCGTCCTCATCCAAAGTGGTCAAAGTGCACAACTCGCTGTTTGTGTCTACCATGATGGCGGACATAGCAAGTCTGACCCGAAATCATCACACTGAGGGTAGAAAGAACAGGGACACAGTTGAGTTATCCTTTCTAATGTGCCCAGAGCATTCCTTCTGTGTAGGTGCCATATTGATTCCCTTAGACAGTACAGTATGAGGGTATAGCTTATTGTGTGCCCAGAACATTCCTTCTCTGTATATTTGTATTTATACATATGGGAGGAGGAGGTGCCATATTGATTCCCTTAGACAGTACAGTATGAGGGTATAGCTTATTGTGTGCCCAGAACATTCCTTCTCTGTATATTTGTATTTATACATATGGGAGGAGGAGGTGCCATATTGATTCCCTTAGACAGTACAGTATGAGGGTATAGCTTATTGTGTGCCCAGAACATTCCTTCTCTGTATATTTGTATTTATACATATGGGAGGAGGAGGTGGCATATTGATTCCCTTAGACAGGACAGTATGAGGGTATAGCTTATTGTGTGCCCAGAACATTCCTTCTCTGTATATTTGTATTTATACATATGGGAGGAGGAGGTGCCATATTGATTCCCTTAGACAGTACAGTATGAGGGTATAGCTTATTGTGTGCCCAGAACATTCCTTCTCTGTATATTTGTATTTATACATATGGGAGGAGGAGGTGCCATATTGATTCCCTTAGACAGTACAGTATGAGGGTATAGCTTATTGTGTGCCCAGAACATTCCTTCTCTGTATATTTGTATTTATACATATGGGAGGAGGAGGTGCCATATTGATTCCCTTAGACAGTACAGTATGAGGGTATAGCTTATTGTGTGCCCAGAACATTCCTTCTCTGTATATTTGTATTTATACATATGCCATATTGATTCCTCAGACTAGGTTACACACTTACTAGTTAATCAGTCGTTACTTCTATGGAAGCTTCATTAGATCAATCTGTAAGACACAAAACAAACCAGTTATTTTGGGCGCATGACCCCCATGTGACAATGAGACAACCCCTCCAAGAAAGGGTTAAAACTATCTTTAGCATTTCTATTATTGACTAAGGTAGAAGCTAATTACACCCCACCTGTTGCGCGAGGGCAGGGCCGGCACATGACTCGTTACCTAATTAGGACTGAGTAATGTGGGAAGGAGGGAGATAAAGCTCTCCAAGGTCACCAGACACAAAGCAGCTCACTGGGCGATTCCAATAGGGAAGATTTTACTCGACTGCGTGCAGCACTGACCAATGGGAACTCTGTTCCACTGACACAAACGAAGAACAAGAGAGACCCTCTATCCATACATAAAGGAGCAATTGCACCCACTATCAGCCTTTTGTAGCCCAATAGGAAACACTGCTCATGGGCCGATAGTGGTGAGAATCGGTACTGCAATCAATCCATTTGTCAAGAATCAGATGGAAGAACTCATCAAACATCAGTAGGGGAATTCAGGAGACTGCTGGGGCCCATTCAGCACTGGAGTGAGAGATGGTTCCTTCCGGGTGACATTCCCATGTACCATAAAAGCCCCCCTGTTCCAATACAAAAGAATTCATCCCCGTTTGTTCTCTTGTTCCCCCGAAGACAAACAAGGGAGTGAGTTAAACACAACACTCGGGATGAGTCCCCCTCTCAAACCTGAAAGACCAGTTTGATCATGAACGTTTGTCTGAAATTTACTAAAAAAACAAGAGGAGGAATCAATATTTACTGCTACAAAAACTAACCCTATAAGTGCAGTCAGCAACATTTTCAGAATGCAGGGACTTCCCCAGATGTGGAACAACTACCGCTATGTATAACTGTAAAGCCACACCCTGATCCATCCCAAACCCCTCCCATTTAGATCTGCCCCAGTACTGCGCCACTGCCCATGTGCTCCTATTTTGACCCTGTCCTGTTATTGGCACTGACACACTGGGTACCAGGGTCACATTGACCTGCAAGGGGTATTACAACCAGAACATTTCCCATCAGCCCAAAGGCCTATATAGAACTCTTAATATTTATCACTACGCCCTTTTGTTCTAAGAGTGGACCTTGGATGTTCTCTGGTGGGTCCTACAAGGTCCACTCACATTACTCTGCATTGCACATTCACAGGGACTGCGAGGAGGGACATCCAGACTGGAGACAGGGGGATTAAGGCATTTACTGTTGTGATAGCAGGATAAGAATTAAATGGTAAGCCAAGATAGAGCTAGCAGGGAAAGATGGAGGCGCAAGGGCAAGATGGAGAGAGTAGGGAAAGATGGAGAGAATAGGACAAAAATAAGACAGTAGGGCAAGATGGAGACAGTAAGGCAAGATAAAAAAGTATGGCAAGATGGAGAAAGTAGGGAAAGATGGAGACAGTAGGAGATGAAGACAGTAGGATAAGACAGAGACAGTAAAACAAGATGGAAACAGCAAGGCAAGATTAAGACAGTAGAGCAAGATGGAGACAGTAGGGCAAGATGGAGATAGTAAGGCAAGATAAAAAAGTATGGCAAGATGGAGAAAGTAGGGAAAGATGGAGACAGTAGGGCAAGATGGAGATAGTAAGACAAAGTGGAGACAGTAGGGCAAGATGGAGACAGTATGACAAAATTAAGACAGTAGGGCAAGGTGTAGATAACAGGACAAGATGGAGACAGTAGGGAAAGATGAAGACAGTAGCACAAAATTAAGACAGTAGGGCAAGATGGAGACAGTAGGGCAAGATTAAGACAGTAGAGCAAGATGGAGATAGTAAGACAATGTGGAGACAGTAGGGCAAGATGGAGAAAGAAGGGCAAGATGGAGACAGTAGGACAAGGTGTAGACAACAGGACAAGATGGAGACAGTCCGCAAGATGGAGAAGAAGAGAAGGTGGAAACAGTAGGGCAAGATTGATACAACATGGCAAGATGGAGACAGTAGGAGACGATTGAAACAGTAGGGCAAGATGGAGACCGTAAAACAAGATGGAGACAGCAGGTCAAGATGAAGACAGTAGGGCAAGATGAAGACAGTAGAGCAAGATGGAGACAGTAGGACAAGATGACAGTAGGGCAAGATGGAGACAGTAAGTCAAGATGAAGACAGCAGGTCAAGATGGAAACAGTAGGGCAAGATGAAGACAGTAGGGCAAGATGAAGACAGTAGGGCAAGGTGGAGACAGTAGGGCAAGATGAAGACAGTAGAGCAAGATGGAGACAGTAGGACAAGATGACAGTAGGGCAAGATGGAGACAGTAAGTCAAGATGAAGACAGCAGGTCAAGATGGAAACAGTAGGGCAAGATGGAAACAGTAGGGCAAGATGAAGACAGTAGGGCAAGATGAAGACAGTAGGGCAAGGTGGAGACAGTAGGACAAGATGGAAACAGTAGGACAAGATGGAGACAGTAGGACAAGATGACAGTAGGGCAAGATGGAGACAGTAGGTCAAGATGAAGACAGTAGGGCAAGGTGGAGACAGCAGGTCAAGATGGAGACAGTAGGACAAGATGGAGACAGTAGGACAAGATGGAGACAGTAGGACAAGATGGAGACAGTAGGGCAAGATGGAGACAGTAGGGCAAGATGGAGACAGTAGGACAAGATGGAGACAGTAGGACAAGATGGAGACAGTAGGACAAGATGGAGACAGTAGGGCAAGGTGGAGACAGTAGGGAGCGATCTTTCTATCAGTGTTTACCAACCTGTTTAGTTCAGGTTTCCGAGACTCCAAACAAAAAGAACTCAAACTCCCATAATAATCAGTTCCTGGAATCTTAACATCTTATCCTTTCATGGCCAATGAGGCGCCGTCAGTAGACACTTGCCGGGTCATTGCGGTTCTGACTTTCACGCTGCTGAGAATTCAGTTCCCTCGTGTTGGGAGACCGGTGTCTGCAAACAAATGAAGAAAACAAAACTGCTAATTCAGCAAGAAAAATGTAACAAGCCCCAACCCTGAGGGTTAAAACGTGCGGCAACTCCAGAAAGCGAGACTCTTCGAGAGAGAGAGAGAGAGAGAGAGAGGAGGCGCCTCGATGAGTGACAGAGAGACTCAATGACAAGTTCTCTCGGCGTGTGATTAGCGGCGTCTAATAGATTAATCATTAGAGCTCAGCTTGAAATCATTAACCAGCCAACACCACGTAGCACAGGGGCTGACGCTTTTCAGCTCTTTAAAGGGAATGTAAACCCCAACAGCCAAAAATAAAAATATCTATGCAAAAACAGTTTTTTAGGTGTTGTTTCCCTTTATGGGTCAAGGAGAAGGTGGGTAACAAAATAAGACTTATTTGTGATAAAGCAACAATGCTCTGTGGTTGGGGGGTCTGACCTCCCTCAATAGTCAGCTGCTTCTTTAAGTTCCCCTTTAAATTCATTTTAGCATGATGCAGGTTATGGTACCAATGTTCCCTTTATTTTGTATCTGTTTCTCTGGATTTTCTGCCTTTTTTCATATTAATCTTTGAAATAAGATTAATCTTTAGGAACAGTGACCCCAGCATTGTCCCCCAAGGGACCGTCACCCCAATATCCCCTTTTGTCATTTCAAGTTCTCCTTTAAAGGGGCGGTTCACCTTTCAGTTAACTTTTAATATTTTATAGAATGGCTCATTCTAAGCAATTGGCCTTCATTTTTTTCTTTTTTTATAGTTTTTTATATTTATTTGCCTTCTTCTGAATCTTTCCAGCTTTCAAACAGGGGTCACTGACCCCATGTAAAAAAAAAACAAATGCTCTGTAAGGCTACAAATGTTGTGTTATTGCTGCTTTTTAGTCCTCACCTTCAGGCCTCTCCTATTCATATTCCAGTCTCTTATTCAAAGCAATGCATGGTTGCTAGGGGAATTTGGACCGTAGCAACCAGACTGCTGAAATTGCAAACTGAAGAGCTGCTGAATAAAAAGCTAAATAACTCAAAAACCTTAGGATTTGGAGTCCAGATAGGGCAACTGAGGTCATTCCATGCCCCCAGCGCCCATTACCTTCCCACCTGCCCCCACACCAACAAGCATAAACTTTTATGTCCTTTAATCCCACTTTAATCAGTGAGACGCTGAGTGTGCGGCTTGTAAAGACCTTACGCTAATCCGCGTCCCATTCGCTCCCAACACAAAACAGATGTTCCGGCTTTACTTTAAAAAGGTGCCCAGGACCTTCCAGCAGCTTCGGCTTCATCCAGCACTAACATTAGGGCCCAGAAATGAGCCTGTCACTGAGTATTTCATTCAATTCGAACATTTATAGTAACACTCCCTGTGTCTGCACAACACTGTAATCAGCTCCGAATATGGATCCAGTGTTCTATATGTATAAATACAAATATACAGAGAAGGAATGTTCTGGGCACACAATAAGCTATACCCTCATACTGTACTGTCTAAGGGAATCAATATGGCACCTCCTCCTCCCATATGTATAAATACAAATATACAGAGAAGGAATGTTCTGGGCACACAATAAGCTATACCCTCATACTGTACTGTCTAAGGGAATCAATATGGCACCTCCCTCCTCCCATATGTATAAATACAAATATACAGAGAAGGAATGTTCTGGGCACACAATAAGCTATACCCTCATACTGTACTGTCTAAGGGAATCAATATGGCACCTCCCTCCTCCCATATGTATAAATACAAATATACAGAGAAGGAATGTTCTGGGCACACAATAAGCTATACCCTCATACTGTACTGTCTAAGGGAATCAATATGGCACCTCCTCCTCCCATATGTATAAATACAAATATACAGAGAAGGAATGTTCTGGGCACACAATAAGCTATACCCTCATACTGTACTGTCTAAGGGAATCAATATGGCACCTCCCTCCTCCCATATGTATAAATACAAATATACAGAGAAGGAATGTTCTGGGCACACAATAAGCTATACCCTCATACTGTACTGTCTAAGGGAATCAATATGGCACCTCCTCCCATATGTATAAATACAAATATACAGAGAAGGAATGTTCTGGGCACACAATAAGCTATACCCTCATACTGTACTGTCTAAGGGAATCAATATGGCACCTCCCTCCTCCCATATGTATAAATACAAATATACAGAGAAGGAATGTTCTGGGCACACAATAAGCTATACCCTCATACTGTACTGTCTAAGGGAATCAATATGGCACCTCCTCCCATATGTATAAATACAAATATACAGAGAAGGAATGTTCTGGGCACACAATAAGCTATACCCTCATACTGTACTGTCTAAGGGAATCAATATGGCAGCTCCTCCCATATGTATAAATACAAATATACAGAGAAGGAATGTTCTGGGCACACAATAAGCTATACCCTCATACTGTACTGACTAAGGGAATCAATATGGCACCTCCTCCTCCCATATGTATAAATACAAATATACAGAGAAGGAATGTTCTGGGCACACAATAAGCTATACCCTCATACTGTACTGTCTAAGGGAATCAATATGGCACCTCCTCCTCCCATATGTATAAATACAAATATACAGAGAAGGAATGTTCTGGGCACACAATAAGCTATACCCTCATACTGTACTGTCTAAGGGAATCAATATGGCACCTCCTCCCATATGTATAAATACAAATATACAGAGAAGGAATGTTCTGGGCACACAATAAGCTATACCCTCATACTGTACTGTCTAAGGGAATCAATATGGCAGCTCCTAATTACAAGCTGCAGTTAAACTACAACTCCCAGCATCCCCTATGACCTGACACATTCTAATTAATACAATGACAGAGAAAGTCACAAGAGTCAGGGCAACAGCAAGTGCTGAATCAGGGGCCAATGTCCCTTCCCAACCCCACGTGGATCCCTTATCAATGTGTAACTATAACCCACCGATGAACATTGACCGCGTTTGCTTACAAAGGGCAGAACTGACCAAACAGGAAAAATTGTTCTTCGAGAATTTAATGTGACTTTGTCTGAACTACTGACACTGCAGGGCAAGTGGGCTCTGGGCCCTCAATTCCCATAGTCTGTTCATCTCCCATATTTATAATAAGGAACTGGACTAAGCCACTTATTTGCCTAATGGAACTAAATAACTTCCCAATATCCATTCATTCCTTATTCTCTTCTCTGCACTGCTGCTTCTGACTCCTGATACAACTTCCCAATATCCATTCATTCCTCATTCTCACTGGGTTTATAGTTCTGTGTAACTGTCATTGTGTCTGTCCCTTTCTCTGCACTGCTGCTTCTGACTCCTGATACAACTTCCCAATATCCATTCATTCCTCATTCTCACTGGGTTTATAGTTCTGTGTAACTGTCATTGTGTCTGTCCCTTTCTCTTCTCTGCACTGCTGCTTCTGACTCCTGATACAACTTCCCAATACCCATTCATTCCTCATTCTCACTGGGTTTATAGTTCTGTGTAACTGTCATTGTGTCTGTCCCTTTCTCTTCTCTGCACTGCTGCTTCTGACTCCTGATACAACTTCCCAATACCCATTCATTCCTCATTCTCACTGGGTTTATAGTTCTGTGTAACTGTCATTGTGTCTGTCCCTTTCTCTTCTCTGCACTGCTGCTTCTGACTCCTGATACAACTTCCCAATATCCATTCATTCCTCATTCTCACTGGGTTTATAGTTCTGTGTAACTGTCATTGTGTCTGTCCCTTTCTCTTCTCTGCACTGCTGCTTCTGACTCCTGATACAACTTCCCAATACCCATTCATTCCTCATTCTCACTGGGTTTATAGTTCTGTGTAACTGTCATTGTGTCTGTCCCTTTCTCTTCTCTGCACTGCTGCTTCTGACTCCTGATACAACTTCCCAATATCCATTCATTCCTCATTCTCACTGGGTTTATAGTTCTGTGTAACTGTCATTGTGTCTGTCCCTTTCTCTTCTCTGCACTGCTGCTTCTGACTCCTGATACAACTTCCCAATATCCATTCATTCCTCATTCTCACTATATATACTATATATAATACAAAGAGTCAGACCCAGCAGTGCACGGAATATAAAGAGTGAGACCCAGCAGTGCACAGAATATAAAGAGTCAGACCCAGCAGTGCACAGAAAATAAAGAGTCAGACCCAGCAGTGCACGGAATATAGAGCGTCAGACCCAGCAGTGCAGAGAATATAAAGAGTCAGACCCAGCAGTGCAGAGAATATAAAGAGTCAGACCCAGCAGTGCAGAGAATATAAAGAGTCAGACCCAGCAGTGCAGAGAATATAAAGAGTCAGACCCAGCAGTGCAGAGAATATAAAGAGTCAGACCCAGCAGTGCAGAGAATATAAAGAGTCAGACCCAGCAGTGCACAGAATATAAAGAGTCAGACCCAGCAGTGCACAGAATATAAAGAGTCAGACCCAGCAGTGCACAGAATATAAAGAGTCAGACCCAGCAGTGCACAGAATATAAAGAGTGAGACCCAGCAGTGCACAGAATATAAAGAGTCAGACCCAGCAGTGCACAGAATATAAAGAGTCAGACCCAGCAGTGCACGGAATATAAAGAGTCAGACTCAGCAGTGCACAGAATATAAAGAGTCAGACCCAGCAGTGCACAGAATATAAAGAGTCAGACCCAGCAGTGCACAGAATATAAAGAGTCAGACCCAGCAGTGCACAGAATATAAAGAGTCAGACCCAGCAGTGCACAGAATATAAAGAGTCAGACCCAGCAGTGCACAGAATATAAAGAGTCAGACCCAGCAGTGCACGGAATATAAAGAGTCAGACTCAGCAGTGCACGGAATATAGAGCGTCAGACCCAGCAGTGCACAGAATATAAAGAGTCAGACCCAGCAGTGCACAGAATATAAAGAGTCAGACCCAGCAGTGCACAGAATATAAAGAGTCAGACCCAGCAGTGCAGGGAATATAGAGCGTCAGACCCAGCAGTGCACAGAATATAGAGCGTCAGACCCAGCAGTGCACAGAATATAAAGAGTCAGACCCAGCAGTGCACGGAATATAAAGAGTCAGACCCAGCAGTGCACGGAATATAAAGAGTCAGACTCAGCAGTGCACGGAATATAGAGCGTCAGACCCAGCAGTGCACAGAATATAAAGAGTCAGACCCAGCAGTGCACAGAATATAAAGAGTCAGACCCACCAGTGCACAGAAAATAAAGAGTCAGACCCAGCAGTGCACGGAATATAAAGAGTCAGACTCAGCAGTGCACGGAATATAGAGCGTCAGACCCAGCAGTGCACAGAATATAAAGAGTCAGACCCAGCAGTGCACAGAATATAAAGAGTCAGACCCAGCAGTGCACGGAATATAAAGAGTCAGACCCAGCAGTGCACGGAATATAAAGAGTCAGACTCAGCAGTACACGGAATATAGAGCGTCAGACCCAGCAGTGCACAGAATATAAAGAGTCAGACCCAGCAGTGCACAGAATATAAAGAGTCAGACCCACCAGTGCACAGAAAATAAAGAGTCAGACCCAGCAGTGCACGAAATATAAAGAGTCAGACTCAGCAGTGCACGGAATATAGAGCGTCAGACCCAGCAGTGCACAGAATATAAAGAGTCAGACCCAGCAGTGCACAGAATATAAAGAGTCAGACCCAGCAGTGCACAGAATATAAAGAGTCAGACCCAGCAGTGCAGGGAATATAAAGAGTCAGACCCAGCAGTGCACAGAATATAGAGCGTCAGACCCAGCAGTGCACGGAATATAAAGAGTCAGACCCAGCAGTGCACGGAATATAAAGAGTCAGACCCAGCAGTGCACGGAATATAAAGAGTCAGACCCAGCAGTGCACGGAATATAAAGAGTCAGACCCAGCAGTGCACGGAATATAAAGAGTCAGACCCAGCAGTGCATGGAATATAAAGAGTCAGACCCAGCAGTGCATGGAATATAAAGACAAATAGAGGTTTGTGCAGCAATTACTCTTGCTTTACTACACACCTGGGTTCTACGGCTGCAGCTTCATGGAATGAATATTAGAAATAGAGGAGAAATGAAATGATTGGATGTGTCTGACCAATCAGTGACTGGCCCCTGTGAGTACAGAATGTCTCTGTTTGGTGCCAAGTCCCCCCGTGTCACACGTTTGTCACCAGCGAGTTGGAAAGAATCTTTGTGATGTTGGAACGAGACCAGGGGCAGAACATGGAATAACCCCCATGATATAACAGTTGTACATCACTGATCATTCAGCAGCTCAGCCACAGCCTGGGGGCGGGGCTCTAGTGTCACATGACACAGCTGGTCTGTTTATGTGACAGTGGAGTAACAATAGAAACTGACACTTGCTTCTCTCATTGATCCTCAGCTAATTCTCTTCCTACAGCGGCAGTGCAGCCAATCCTGAGAGTAGCTGAGAGATGACTCCGCCCACTCCCCCAGGTGTAGCAGTTGCTGAATTGTGAGTCTGAGCCACAGGTAAAACAACACTGACTGCAAAGTGGGGGCGGTAAGTTATAATAATAAAGTCAACCCCTTTCTTGTTGCCGGGCAGACTGACCTTAGCAACCAGACCTCCTGCAGTCCCCCTCCAGCTGACTCCTCCCACTATTCTTACTCGGCTTTTGCTGATTCAGGATTTTCCGGTTATTTGTGGCTGAGGCTAAAGGTAAGGGGGGACGGGGGCTGAACTACTAAACTCACCCCCCCCCCCGTGTTAATTCCCCCCTTTTCCCTCATCACAAAGGCCCAGTTGCCCCAATAAACAACAATTTGTGTCACTGATTCTTCTGAACTTCTCCACCAATCAGAACTAGGGGCCGATTTCTCTCTCAACCACAGTCACTGGGGAAGTAAAGCCAAAGTGTAAGTTACACTAGTGAGGGGCTGATCAGCACAAGTTACTCACACTCACTCATTCATTCATATTAGAATCTCCCCTTAACAATGAAACTTCAGCTGTGTGAGTAGTAGTGTCTGCAGTGGAGTGAATAACAGGGTGGGCAGTAGAGTAAGTAGTTAGGTGAGTAGCAGTGTCAGTACGAGAGTAAACAGCAGTGTAGGCATTAGATAGAGAGCAGTAGTATCAGTAGTACAGTGACTAGCAGTGTGGGCAGTAGGGTGAGTAGTAGTGTCAGTAGTGGAGTGAATAGCAGGGTGGGCAGTAAAGTAAGTACTAAGGGGAGTATTAGAGTGAGTAGTAGTAGTGTGAAGTATGAGTAGTAGAGTGAACTATGAGTAATAGTGTGAGTAGTTGAGTGAAGTATAAGTAGTAGTGTGAGTAGTATAGTGAGCAGTAGGGTGAAGTGTGAGTAGTAGAGTGAGTAGCAGTGTAAGTAATAGAGTAAGCAGCAGTGTAGGCAGTAGATAGAGAGCAGTAGATTGAGCAGTAGCATCAGAGCAGTAGCATCAGTAGTGGAGTGAATAGCAGGGTGGGCAGTAAAGTAAGTAGTAAGGTGAGTATTAGAGTGAGCAGTAGTGTGAAGTATGAGTACTAGTGTGAGTAGTACAGAAGTGTGAGTAGTAGTGTGAGTAATAGAGAAGTATGAGTACTAGTGTGAGTAGAACAGAAGTGTGAGTAGTAGTGTGAGTAATAGAGAAGTATGAGTACTAGTGTGAGTAGAAGTATGAGTACTAGTGTGAGTAGTAGAGAAGTGTGAGTACTAGTGTGAGTAGTAGAATGAGAAGTAGAGAAGTGTGAGTACTAGTGTGAATAATAGAGAAGTATGAGTACTAGTGAGTAGTAGAGTGAGAAGTATGAGTACTAGTGTGAGTAGCAGAGAAGAGTGAGAAGTATGAGTACTAGTGTGAGTAGTAGAGAAGAGTGAGTACTAGTGTGAGTAGTAGAGTGAGAAGTGTGAGTAGTAGAGAAGAGTGAAAAGTAGAGAAGTATGAGTAGTAGTGTGAGTAGTAGAGAAGAATGAGTAGTAGAGAAGTGTGAGTAGTAGAGGGAATAGTAGAGGAGTGTGAGTAGTAGAGGGAATAGTAGAGAAGTGAGTAGTAATGTGAGTAGTAGTTTGAGTAGTAGAGTGAGTAGTAGAGAACTGTGAGTAGTAGAGGGAAAAGTAGAGAAGTGTGAGTAGTAATGTGAGTAGTAGTTTGAGTAGTAATGTGAGTAGTAGAGTGAGTAGTAAGGAAGAGATGCCAGTGGCTCAGGCACAACAGGAGTGTTTTTATTTGTTTCTATTCTCTCTCCGCTTCTAGTGTCTCTGGGCTCAGGGCAAATGGCTGGAGACAAGAGAAGCAGTGGCTGGTTGCTAGGGACAGGACGCCTTAGTAACCACTGAAAAGGCAGAATACCAATGAAAGAGGAAGTCGAGGAAGTGAATGTGAGTCGGTGCAGGTTTAGTTTCCCTTTAATTCCCCGGGATTGTGACGTTTCTCTTTAACCCCCGTGTGACTGGAGCGGGGGGAGGGGCAGTTCTTACCCGGGGGGGGTCGGCGGGTCGCTGGTTGGAGCCCCGGTCCCTGTTTCTCTCCCCGGTGCGTCCTTGCTCTCGCTCTGCCCTGTGACAGCTCCGGAAGTGACGCCCGACTCTCCGTATTGGCTGCGCGCGTCCTGCCCCTGTGTGGGCGTGTCTGTGTCTCAGTAAGTGCGCGGGGCGTGGCCCTATGGACTGGGGCAGAGGATCATGGGAGTTAGGGGGAGGGGCAGGAGAAGAGGAAAGAGAAGTCATGATAAATCTGAGGCGGTTGTCAGGGTCAGTGTCCTTAGCAACCAAAGATGAGGATGATGATCAGTTTGAGGGCGGAGACAAAGTCTCGTTCCGCTGCTCCTCCTCTACTTTTTACTCACTTCTCCTCTCAGCCCTGACACCGACCCCACTGCCGACCCCTCACTCACACTCTCCCCGGGAAACTGATCCTGTTGGGAAAATCTCATGTTAAAGAAAGGGGGGGGTCCCCAAGAAATAAGGAGCCCCCCAATATGAGGAAATGTAGGGGGAGGGTCCCTGAAAAAAGTGACGTCACAGGACTGAGTCTCAATAGTCACTGACCCCCTCTGTATTATTATTATTTTATTACTATTTCACTATTATTTTATTATTATTATTTTGTTATCTTATTATTAGTAGTATTTTATTATTATTTTTATTATTTTAGTATTATTTTATTATTATTAGTATTTTATTATTATTTTTATTATTTTATTATCTTATTAGTAGTAGTATTTTATTATTATTTTTATTATTTTATTATTATCTTATTATTAGTAATATTTTATTATTTTTATTATTTTATTATAATTATTTTATTATTATTTTATTATTAGTCACATTGATCAAAGTGACCCATGGCAGGACATCGACCTGTGGGAGGAGCCGGAAGTCTGTGACTCAAGCAGTGGGTGGGACTAGAACGCTGATAAGCAGTGCGGACGGGGGAGGGGTTACATTGCACAACTGAATTAAAGTCAGTGAATAAATCCCTTGAGTGAAAGTGCAAATCTCACGTGCCAGTCATTATTATATTTGCAGTTGGTCACTTTAAAGGTAAAAAGAATTTTTTTGAAACGCAGCGTCTGTTGCCCCAGATAGACCCCCCCCCCGGCAGCACGAGGCACATTCCCTGGCACAGAAGTTGCTGATTTTGGCACAAAGGGGTGGAAACTATACAGGGATGTGCGTGGGGCAAATCATTCTATTGGCTCAGCTGAGAGTGAGAGTTACAGTTCTGCACCATTAGTAACAGTGTCACATGATGTAAGTGTGTAACTAGGAGGCGGGACTGCCCCTCTGGCCCTTATTCTCTGATCTAGAGGTGCCCTTCTTGTACTGCTGGTTCTGACTACATGTATCAGTGAAACAAAGCAGCAACTGCCCAGCTGTCCTCCACTACAGGCTCCGCCTCCTATTTCACAGGCATGCAAGGCATTGTGGGAATTGGAGTCCTGGCTGGAGCAGAGCCGAGTACTGATTGTTTCACCAGGAATTCATAGAGGAAATAAAGCTTTTACCCCCAACTTCTGCCCCTCGTTGCCATGGGCTGCCCCTGGGTGTCTCCTCTCACTCCATAACTTAAAGGACCCCCCAATGCTCCACCCACACATGGCACATTCCCCTCACCCCCATTTTCTGTGTCTCTGCCTATAGTTTTAATGCCGGGCCCCACGGGCCCCATATCCAGTCAGAGCACAGGGTGCAACTCAAATGGAAAGTGCTGCTGCCGCCATCATGTGGCCGAATATAAATATAACTTGAAAATGAACCAAAGAAATGAAGGGTTAATTGGCCCTCAAATACCCACCAACCAGCAGAACATGGACCCCCTAAGCCCTCATATTTGAGTGGGGGAGGGTGTTTGTATTACATGTGCTTTTTTCCCCACCTCTAAGTCTTCCCCCATCATTTCTCTTGTAACTAGGGATGCACCGAATCCAGGATTCGGTTCGGGATTCGGCCAGGATTCGGCCTTTTTCAGCAGGATTCGGATTCGGCCGAATCCTTCTGCCCAGCCAAACCGAATCCGAATCCTAATTTGCATATGCAAATTAGGGGCAGGGAGGGAAATTGCGTGACTTTTTGTCAGAAAACAAGGGAGTAAAAAAATGTTTCCCCTTCCCACCCCTAATTTGCATATGCAAATTAGGGTTTGGTTCGGTATTCGGCCGAATCCTCTGTGAAGGATTCGGGGGTTCGGCCGAATCCAAAAAAGTGGATTCGGTGCATCCCTACTTGTAACAAAATTTCTCTGTGAAATTCAGGTAGAAGTTCCAAAAAAAATCTCTTTACACCGAGCTCTCCCTGGGGACTACGTGCCGGTTTGGCTGATAAAACAACAATGGTCTTTCCTGTTGCATCGTGGGTGTTTCTCAATCTTAGTGATTGCTGTGGCCCTACAATGTGGGTTGGATTATACACACAATGCTGAAGCCATGACACCACTTTATAAACTAGAGTGGCCCACAATGGGTTAAACTTTGCCTTGTTACTTGAGTTGTGTGAGTTGTGCTGCAACCCGGGGGCAAGTGCAGTGTCCGGCCAACCAGTCTGTGCTTGTCCTGCTGCCGATCCTTCTTCCTGCACTGTCGGTTCCACCCACGAGCAGCTGCACCCCGATCTCTCCCTGTCCCCACTCCTTCTGCTTTTTACATAAATATATCAGCTGAGCTCACTCACCCCACTTACATTATGTGCATATATGATATGGGGGTGACAGAGGAAAGATGGGGGGCTGTGCCTATATATTATACACTTACATTATGTGCATATATGATATGGGGGTGACAGAGGAAAGATGGGGGGCTGTGCCTATATATTATACACTTACATTATGTGCATATATGATATGGGGGTGACAGGGGAAAGATGGGGGGCTGTGCCTATATATTATACACTTACATTATGTGCATATATGATATGGGGGTGACAGGGGAAAGATGGGGGGCTGTGCCTATATATTATACACTTACATTATGTGCATATATGATATGGGGGTGACAGAGGAAAGATGGGGGTATATCAGTTGGTAGATTTGGGGGTGACATCAGGACAGTGTTTGTGGGCGCAGGATAGAGCATAATTTCCGGTGCTGCATCTGGAAGAAGATTAAAGGCGGTGCTTCGGGGGGAACCAATGAGATTTCTGTTCTTTGTTGTGGAATTAATTAAGAAGTCGTTAGTGAGTTGAGCAGTTCTGCCCCTTTGGGGGGGGAAACCTATTTAATGACTAAACTTACAGAGAAACAAGTAATTAGTGGGAGGGGAGTGAAAACAAGGAGACGGCTGAGCCAATCAGAGCGTTACCTGGGATTCATTCCCTTTATTTTTACATTGTTATTTGCTGTACTCTATTGGGAAATAGAATGTATCTCTGGGGTCATGGATATATAGATATATATAGTTTTCTATTCCTGTTGCTAGGATCAGTCCCCCCGGCGACCAGAGATCAGACTGAGCGCCAGGTTAGGGCTTTATAGTGATCTATTTGCATGTTGTTCAAGTTGCAGCAGGAAGACCCCCGGGTTGAGCAGGAGAAGAGTCTTTACTGAGGCTTCTGGTTGTAGCTAAGGGCAGAGACCAGTAGGTGGCGCAGCTGCTTCATTGCAGAAATCTTGGAGGGAGGGGCTTCATTGCAGTCATTGACTAACTCCACCCACTAGGTTATTAGTAGGTGGGGCTAAGGAAGATCAGGGAGCAGGGCATGGAGGCTCCTTTACCTTCCTTACTATACACACTGTTACGAGACGGCTTTGCCTGATGCTGATCTGATTATTGTGTGGCCCCTGGGCCAATCAAAGGATCACAACTGGGGCCCTATGTGGCCCTTACACTACAGGAGTTTAAATCAGACCCTCGGCCAATAAGGTGCTGAGTTGCTCTGGAGGGGCCCAGTCGCTGCTGCTCATTGTCTCTGTATTTAAGATCCGTGTATCAGAACCTGTAACAAGGGTTGCCAAATTGGGCTACTAAGCAGTTGCCCTAATGTAAAGCCTGTGTCTCCCAATGCATGTTGGGTAATGTGGTTTTTGTTTAACAATTTGCAGACAGCCAAGTTGAATGTAAGACTACAATACCCAGCATGCAATGGGGCCGACGTGTGTAGAAGTCGGGAGTTACCAGATTTTGGCCTCTGTACCCCAGTCTCCCGTCTCTTTTTCCCATTTTGCGGTGACTTTCCTCAATTTCAGACAATTTTGGGGCAAAAATCTTCTGGCCACTAAAATGTCTAGAGGTTGAGCTGTTTTACCAATATTTATTGACATTGTATTTCAATTAGGCCATTTGGGGCCCCAATACAGTCAGGGCCAACATCAGAAATCACAGGGCCCAATACAGGAAAATCTTCTGGGCCCCGGACCCGCCCACCCCACCTCTGATCCCGCCCACACCACCCCTGATCCCGCCCACACCACAGTAAAAAGTCCACACAGACGACAGTGCTAAAAACAGTAAACCCCGCCCACTCACAAGATATAAAAAGCCATTGGTGGCCAGGGCCCCCCTACAAGTTAAAAAATAAAAATTGGTGGCCAGGGCCCCCTGTATAAATTAAAAGAAAAAAACTTTTGCACCAGGGTCCTCCATAAAAGTTTTTAAAAAAAACATTGGTGGTCATGGGTCCCATAGAATAATGTTTTTTTTAAAAAAAAATTAGTGTCCATGGGTTTAAATTTTTTTTTTAAAAAAAACCATTGGTGGTCAGGGCTCCCTTAAACGTTGAAGAGAAACATTTCTGTTCAGGGCCCCATAGAATAATTATTTTTTAAAAATTAGTGGCCAGGGGTTTAAAATTTTTTTTAAAGAAAAACATTGTTGGTCAGGGCCCCCTTAAAAGTTAAAGAGAAACACTTGTGGTCAGGGCCCCATAGAATATTTTTTTTAAAAACAATTAGTAGCTGGGGGTTTAAGTTTTTTTTAAAAAAAAAAAAACATTGGTGGTCACGGGCCCCATATAATAATTTTTAAAAAAAAAAAAAAATGAGTGGCCAGGGGTTTAAAGAATTAAAAGAAAAACCTTGGTGTTCAGTGGAACTTACCGTCTTCTTCAGCTTCCTCGGTGCATCACTTAAGGGGGGCCGGGGCCCCGTACATTAGTACCCCCTTATGGTGGCCCCTATACCTCCTGGGCCCCCTCTAGTTAAAGGCAAATCTGTCCTATTTTTGCTTCATGGAACAATTTGCAAAACAGTTAAAACTTAAAAATATAAAAAAAGTCATATTTTCAGATAAATTCATTTATTTTTTAGACTTTTTCCCCCAGCACATATTGTTGGGCTACTGTTGAGGTGCCTCTTGGCTAGTTTGGGGGCTGGTTTTGTAGCCGACTTTGGTTTATTGGAGAATCTGGGCCGGTGCCACAGTCTGAACATGGAGTCGCTCGCCCGGATCAGAAGACACCGGAGTCGGAATCATTTTTATGAAATGGCAGGTTTTCTGGTGAAAGAAAGGAAAGGGGGAGGGGCATCACGAAAACAAGAGCGAGTGATTGGCACACGTTATGATTTATCCTCCACCTTCCGATTGGCACAGACATGGCGCCCACCAGGGAAGGCAGTAGGTTGTATAGTTATCTCCTGATTGGGGCACAAATCTCTGCCCTGAAACCACACAACCTACTACCTCATCCCGGCAAGGCAGCCGCAGCCAAAAGAGGGTAAATAAACCTAAAAAACCACTTGACCCTGTAGGGTAACCCTCCACAGAAGCACGTGACCCGATGGAGTTCCCCTAACTCCGCCCCAGGAAGGCAAATGTGCAAAGGAAAATCTCTCACATCATTTAACTGCTGTTTAAGGGTTTGTTGCCCTTTAATTTTTATCCTTGAGAGGCCACTCCCACGATGACATCACAGCCACTTCAGGAAAGACAGTAGATTGTATAGTTATCCAAACGTCGGGGTGCAACCCACAACTAAACAACCTACTACCTCACCCCAAAGGGCAGTCGGAATCTGGGAGGAGCCATGTCCCACGGAGCTCACCTGGGGGTTGAAATACCCACAATGCAACAGTCCACTGGATAACGGGGAACAAAGTCACCTGAAAAGCAAAAACAAACCATGAAGGGCCCTTAGTAAGACAGCCGGGGCCAAACAGGAAGGAGCCTTTATGACTGGACGCAATTGGAGAGGCTGCAGGGGGGGAGCAGTTGCGCAGGGACAGACTTAAAGGGGTTGTTCACCTTTAAATTAACTGTTAGTATGATGTAGAGAGGGATATTCTGAGACAATTTGCAATTGGTTTTCATTTTTTATTATTCGTGGTTTTTGACTTATTTAGCTTTTTATTCAGCAGCTCTCCAGTTTGTCATTTCAGCCATCTTGTTGCCAAATTCCCCTAGCAACCATGCACTGATTTGAATAAGAGACTGGAATATGAATAGGAGAGGGCTGAATAGAAAGAGGAGGAATAAAAAGTAACAATAACCATACATTTGTAGCCTTACAGAGCATTTGTTTTTTTTAGATGGGGTCAGCGACCCCTATTTAAAAACTGGAAAGAGTCAGAAGAAGAGAAATAACTAAAAAAAACGATAAAAATAAATAAATAATGAAGACCAATTGAAAAGTTGCTTAGAATTGGCCATTCTGTAACACACTAAAAGTTAACTTTTGGAAGGGGAAATTGACAACTTTGCAAGTGGTCGTTATTAAATCTCGGGGGCCCTTTTATTGCCCGCGGGTGCCTGATGGAGAGGGAGGAGCCAGTGCGCTGTTTTACAGTGACTCCACCCACTCTCTTTTGATTTAACCCAACGTGAGACAGTACCAGGAAGCAGCCACTAGGGGTCGCACTGACATCATTTCGGCACCCGTTGCTATTTCTGGATCTTTCCACCTCTCTGCCCCCCCCTCCAGCCAAATCCGGCTAACCCTTTCAGTTCCGAAACGGTGATGGAACGCCGATAACAACTCCCTGCAGCCAGCAGTTATTGAGAGCAGTGGAGTACCGACCTGTCACTGGGCCCTGCAGCAATTTAGGGATTTAAATAGACTTTTTCTGCCACAATATATTGAAATTGCTCATTAATTAGGGCCTCCCCTCTGCACTTCTGCGTCCCCCCAGCATCGGCCGGCAGCTCCCTGTGAATGAGAGTAAAAGGGGGTTAATGTCCTGCGGTGGGTTTTAGGCTGCTGCTTTCCCTTTAACTATCCCTCAAAGGGGAAATAAATTCTGTTTGTAAGATCTTACTGTGCCCCCCAAATTTACTGAACCCCCAATCCCAGCCTCTGGGTCTCTCTGACTTGTCTTATTGGGTCACTTTCCCCGACTCCCTTAATATCACAGGTCATTAGAGACGGATTTTATCTCCCATAATCCCATTCCTTCTACTGATCCACTCACTGTTTTGTCTTTTGCTTCTCAGTCCATTACCCAGAATTCTCCCCTCACTGACCCGACAAAGCCACCGACCTCCTGTCACATTGCCACGTGCACTTTAATTGGACCTCACCAGGGGCATCACTAATCCTATAGAAAAGACCAGCAAGTCCTGCCCCATATCTGATACTGAACTGCAATTTTCACAACCGACAGACTAGCAGCAGTCCTGTCCTGCTTTATGGCAGCTGAGATTCTAGCTATCTGTATAACAGAACATTCTGTCCCAGTGGCTGCACAGATCCTATCTGATCCCCATTGTAAGCAGCAGTCCTGTCCTGCTTTATGGCAGCTGAGATTCTAGCTATCTGTATAACAGAACATTCTGTCCCAGTGGCTGCACAGATCCTATCTGATCCCCATTGTAAGCAGCAGTCCTGTCCTGCTTTATGGCAGCTGAGATTCTAGCTATCTGTATAACAGAACATTCTGTCCCAGTGGCTGCACAGATCCTATCTGATCCCCATTGTAAGCAGCAGTCCTGTCCTGCTTTATGGCAGCTGAGATTCTATCTGTATAACAGAACATTCTGTCCCAGTGGCTGCACAGATCCTATCTGATCCCCATTGTAAGCAGCAGTCCTGTCCTGCTTTATGGCAGCTGAGATTCTAGCTATCTGTATAACAGAACATTCTGTCCCAGTGGCTGCACAGATCCTATCTGATCCCCATTGTAAGCAGCAGTCCTGTCCTGCTTTATGGCAGCTGAGATTCTATCTGTATAACAGAACATTCTGTCCCAGTGGCTGCACAGATCCTATCTGATCCCCATGGTAAGCAGCAGTCCTGTCCTGCTTTATGGCAGCTGAGATTCTAGCTATCTGTATAACAGAACATTCTGTCCCAGTGGCTGCACAGATCCTATCTGATCCCTATTGTAAGCAGCAGTCCTGTCCTGCTTTATGGCAGCTGAGATTCTAGCTATCTGTATAACAGAACATTCTGTCCCAATGGCTGCACAGATCCTATCTGATCCCCATTGTAAGCAACAGTCCTGCCCTGCTTTATGGCAGCTGAGATTCTAGCTATCTGTATAACAGAACATTCTGTCCCAGTGGCTGCACAGATCCTATCTGATCCCCATTGTAAGCAGCAGTCCTGTCCTGCTTTATGGCAGCTGAGATTCTAGCTATCTGTATAACAGAACATTCTGTCCCAGTGGCTGCACAGATCCTATCTGATCCCCATTGTAAGCAGCAGTCCTGTCCTGCTTTATGGCAGCTGAGATTCTAGCTATCTGTATAACAGAACATTCTGTCCCAATGGCTGCACAGATCCTATCTGATCCCCATTGTAAGCAACAGTCCTGCCCTGCTTTATGGCAGCTGAGATTCTAGCTATCTGTATAACAGAACATTCTGTCCCAGTGGCTGCACAGATCCTATCTGATCCCCATTGTAAGCAGCAGTCCTGTCCTGCTTTATGGCAGCTGAGATTCTAGCTATCTGTATAACAGAACATTCTGTCCCAGTGGCTGCACAGATCCTATCTGATCCCCATTGGAAGCAGCAGTCCTGTCCTGCTTTATGGCAGCTGAGATTCTAGCTATCTGTATAACAGAACATTCTGTCCCAGTGGCTGCACAGATCCTATCTGATCCCTATTGTAAGCAGCAGTCCTGTCCTGCTTTATGGCAGCTGAGATTCTAGCTATCTGTATAACAGAACATTCTGTCCCAATGGCTGCACAGATCCTATCTGATCCCCATTGTAAGCAGCAGTCCTGTCCTGCTTTATGGCAGCTGAGATTCTAGCTATCTGTATAACAGAACATTCTGTCCCAGTGGCTGCACAGATCCTATCTGATCCCCATTGTAAGCAGCAGTCCTGTCCTGCTTTATGGCAGCTGAGATTCTAGCTATCTGTATAACAGAACATTCTGTCCCAGTGGCTGCACAGATCCTATCTGATCCCCATTGGAAGCAGCAGTCCTGTCCTGCTTTATGGCAGCTGAGATTCTAGCAGTGTCAGTTCAGCAGAGATGAAGGCGCCACATGATTTGCAGATAAGAAGCGGCAGTTTCAGTACTTACTGTGCAACGTGACTGTCATTTCTGGGTCTGTTTGATCTCTGTAAAAACAAGAAGTGCAGATCTATCAGACTCTCTCTCACATTAATTTCCTTTTCTGTCCCTCTCTGTTGCCCTGGGAGGACTGGGGGCTCCTGGGGGAGGGTTATAAATTTTTTAGTATTTGCCCCAGGCCAATGTCTAAGCCGAGTCTCTCTGGGGATGCTGGGAGTTGTAGTCTAGCTGGGAGTGACTAAGGGTCTAAACATCATGAATTTGTCACATGAGAGTTTAACCCCCACATGGGAGGATTTCATTAGTAACGAGTAGGAGGGGCCTTTCTTGCCTTTAGCTCTTGTGAACTACAATTCCCAGCATTCCTTATTGGCCCTTGTAGTTCACAGTTGGATGGAAAATACAGGTGGAGCAAGTCGATGTGAGGGGGCGTGGCCCTGATTGGGTAACAGAACCAACTCTAATAACTGCAACTGGATCTGAGGATGTGGTTTCTGTTCCCGGGACTCAGATTTATCAAACGTCAAATTGTAAAAAAAAAAAAAAAAAAAGATATTTCTGAGAATTTAACCCAACGGAAAACTCGTACGACTTCATTCCGAGGAAGATAAATCTGCCCCTAAAACTCATTCGAAATGAGATCAAATTTCATCATTTATAAATTTAGTCACATTTCTGTACAGTTTTCCTAGAAACTCCTAAATCGTTTGTTCTCAGTGCAAAATTCATTGGTTAAAAAAAAGGGTTTTTTTTGGACAAAATTTGATTCCCTATGTAAATATAAAGGCAATTCTGATAGCTATCCCTATAGATGAGCAGGCAGTAACCCTTCCAACACTTTCCCTGTGAGACGCTTCTACACAGTCTGAGCCTGCCTGTCAGTCTGGGTGTGCGAGGGTTAAGGGTGTAACGTGAAGGGGCCGCAGGATTAGGGGGAAAGGCTAAATTGCTGTTTAAACAGGTGAACGTGTGGCGGCCGCAGTAGCCAATGCCGCAGAAGCCAGTTAGCCTGTGGGAATGGGGCACCTGTTGGGGGAAGAGGCAGTGGCTGCGGATCCAGCAGACATAGGGTTAAGACAGTCAGTTTGTGTTATGTAGCCATAGAGCTGTGAGCAGTGGGCATACTGCAGACTGTACCGGAGCCATTACTATATGGACATCAGCGAGGATGCTGGGAGTTGTATTTCAGCAGGTACAGGAGGAGACCAGCAGTTGAGTCGGGGTCACATTCCCTCGGTGTAACCCATACGGTGAGCGCAGCAAGACCAACTGCAGACGGGGAGGAATGCAGACGGCTATTCCAACTGTTTAAAATAGGAAACAGGCCTGGCGCGCGCGGCGAGGGAACAGGTGGCAGTTTGTATATGCGGCAGTTAGTGGGGTTAGTGTTACACTGGCAGGAGACGGGGCAACCTCCTTGTAACCTCCCTGCTGGCACAGGGCCACTGCCGAGGGCTCCCAGGGGACACCATACTCACTGATATATACTGTATATATATATATATATATACACAACCCTACTCATATAGATTTATATATAATAACCCTACTAATATACAGTATATAAATATAATAACCCTACTGATAGAGATGTAACACCAATACTGAGATATATATATATATAAATTACACACCCAATTCCCAAGCGCTACAGTTACTGCTACATCAGCACTTTCCCTGTCTCTCTAAAACTTGTACCGTTTCTTTAACTGGGTGAGGGGGCGGGGCTCTCATTCTGATTGGCTGCAAGAGTCCAGTCTGTTGTGGAGGCTGCCGTTCATCCAATCAGTCTCAAGCGTGACTCCTCTTATATTTATATAATGTCTGTCACTGTCTGTCTGTCCCTTTCTGTTCTCTGCACTGCTGGTTCCGACTCCTGAAACAATGCAACTTAGAGCAGCTTCCAAATATCCATGAATTCCTGATCCTCTCTGGGTGTAGAGTTGTGTGTAAATGTCATTGCTATTGTCTGTCACTGTCTGTCTGCCCCTTTCTGTTCTATGCACTGCTGGTTCTGACTCCTCAAATAATGCAACTCTTGCCAATATCCACAAATTTCTGATCCTTACTGGGTTTATAGTTGTGTATAAGTGTCATTGCTATTGTCTGTCACTGTCTCTCCATTTCGCTTCTCTGCACTGCTGGTTCCGACTCCTGAAACAATGTAACTCACAGCAGCTTCCAAATATCCATGAATTCCTGATCCTCTCTGGGTGTAGATTTGTGTGTAAATGTCATTGCTATTGACAGCAGTGTCTGTCTGTCCCTGTCTCTTCTATGGCACTGCTGGTTCTGACTCCTGAAACACTGTAACGCAAAGCTGCTTCCCAATATGCATCGATTTCTGGGTGTAGAGTTGTAAGTACATGTCATTGCCGTTGACAGCAGTGTCTGTCTGGCCGTTTCTGCACTGCTGCTCACGAGAAATGTAACTGTCACTTTTCATGTGACTTCTCGGCTGCGTCTGATACTTTGTTTGTAAAGTGAAAAGGCAGGAAAGTGTGAGAGGCAGAAATACACGTCTGTCTAGTAAAGAGCAAATATGATGTCATGGCCACGAGTGCGTCACATGACACGATGAAAGGCACCAGGTCGCCCGTATTTACTATACAACGACATCATTATGTGAGAGTCGGGCGCTGGCGGTGACTTTAATCATTTGTTAATACAGACGTGGCCCCTTGGGCACCATCTTGCCCCCCAGTATTCAGTGTGGCCCATAGAGCTGGCGACGACCCCCAGGAGATCCGTCACATTAGCCCACGGGGAGCCCTAAAATGCGATATGAGATGTCACAGGCAGTCACTTACCTCTGTCCCCACGGCTGCAGCATCTGAAGGGTTAATCTCAAGCCTGGCGTCTCTCCTGCAGAAACACATTGGCAGAGGTTACTCAGTGCAGGTATTTAACCCAGGCCAGATCTCAGGTTTAGCTGCTACTCATTCTACTGAATTGACTTCCTGTTTGGCTGAATGCAGCAGCGCTGTCTTGCTTTATGGCAGGGAGATATAAACTTAGCAATGTCTTTTATAGGAGATCAGAGGCAAACACAACTGCAGTGCAATGACAACCCAACTGAACCCCTGGGGGATGAATTGGAACCCCCAACTGTGAGCCTGACCTCACTAATGCTCTTGTGGCTGAATGGAAGCAACTCCCAGCAACAACTCCCAGCAACAACGTTCCAACATCTAGTGGGAACCTTAACAGAAGAGTAGGGGCAGTTATAGCAGTAACGAGAGGGGTAACCCAACTGAACCCCTGTGGGATGAATATGAACCCCGACTGTGATCCTGATCCCCAACATCACTGCCCAACCTTATTCTTGTGGCTGAATGGAAGCAACTCCCAGCAACAACTCCCAGCAAAAATTTTCCAACATGTAGTGAGAACCTTCCAGAAGCCCCAGGGCAGTTATAAAGGGAGGGGCAACTGCATATTTACCCCCTTGGTGTATTAATGAGTTGTCGGGGGCAGGGGTGCCCATACTTTGTATATGAACCATCGAAATGAGATGACAGTTTCCCTTTAATTCGTTCAGAAACCAGTAACACAACTGAATCTCCGCTAATTAATTTGTTTTCTAGTTTTGGGTTTATTTAGAGAATAGAAGGTTCCCGCATTGATTTAACCCTGGCACTGCTGGAGGGTCGGACAGTAGGACGGGGGGGAGGGGCTGTAACTGTCAGTTGCGGGTGCCTTTGCTAAGGGAGAGGAACAGTTAATGGCTCCATCCCAATGTCGTCCTGATAAGTGTTGCTTTTTGGCCGAACTCTCTCCATTGGTGGAGCTTTTTACATGACCCCCCGTGCCCTGATGCCAGTAGCCCCCTAACCAACTGGAATTGAAGGATTCTGTGTCTCCCCCCCCCCCGGGTGAACAAGAAAAAAAGGGAGGAGAGAATTTCTGACGACAAAATGGCGGACGGGAAGAGGTGGACATTTTGTGGCTGAATGTGCCGGAGACCCCAATGTCACTCACTGGTATCACTGAGACATTTGCACCCCGTCTGTGCCACTCAGCTCTCAGTAAGTCTGCCACGAGTAGGAAGTGAAACAGAAGCGCGGCCCCGCCCACAATGTTTAACTCTTTCATTTAATAAACGGCAACACAACTTCACCCCGAGGTGGTGTGGCACCTTAGCTGATGTTGGACTGCAACTCCCAGCACCTTCATTCTAACACTTCAACATAAACTGGCTGCAAGGTACACACAATTACTGTCTCCGTCTTGTCCTACAGTATCAATCTTGTTCTACTGTCTACATATTTATCTATTGTCTTCCTCTATCCTACTGTCTGTTGTCCTAGTATCTCCACCTTGTCCTACTGTCTCCATCTTGTCCAACCGTCTCCATCGTCTCCTACTGTTCTCATCTTACCCTACTACCTCCATCTTGCCCTACTGTTTCCACCTTGTCCTACTGTCTCCACCTTGTCCTACTGTCTCCATCTTGTCCTACTGTCTCCAGCTTGCCCTACTGTCTCCACCTTGTCCTACTGTCTCCACCTTGCCCTACTGTCTACACCTTGCCCTACTGTCTCCACCTTGTCCTACTGTCTCCATCTTGCCCTACTGTCTCCACCTTACCCTACTGTCTCCACCTTGTCCTACTGTCTCCATCTTGCCCTACTGTCTCCACCTTACCCTACTGTCTCCACCTTGTCCTACTGTCTCCACCTTGTCCTACTGTCTCCATCTTGCCCTACTGTCTCCACCTTGCCCTACTGTCTCCACCTTGTCCTACTGTCTCCATCTTGCCCTACTGTCTCCACCTTACCCTACTGTCTCCACCTTACCCTACTGTCTCCACCTTGTCCTACTGTCTCCATCTTGCCCTACTGTCTCCATCTTGTCCAACAGTCTCCATCGTCTCCTACTGTTTCCATCTTACCCTACTACCTCCATCTTGCCCTACTATCGCCACCTTGCCCTACTGTCTCCACCTTGTCCTACTGTCTTCATCGTGGCCTACTGTCTCCATCTTGCCCTACTGTCTCCATCTTGTCCTACTGTCTCCATCTTGTCCTACTGTCTCCATCTTGCCCTACTGTCTCCACCTTGCCCTACTGTCTCCACCTTGTCCTACTGTCTCCATCTTGCCCTACTGTCTCCATCTTGTCCAACAGTCTCCATCGTCTCCTACTGTTTCCATCTTACCCTACTACCTCCATCTTGCCCTACTATCGCCACCTTGCCCTACTGCCTCCACCTTGTCCTACTGTCTTCATCGTGGCCTACTGTCTCCATCTTGCCCTACTGTCTCCATCTTGTCCTACTGTTTCCATCTTGTCCTACTGTCTCCATCTTGCCCTACTGTCTCCACCTTGCCCTACTGTCTCCACCTTGTCCTACTGTCTCCATCTTGCCCTACTGTCTCCATCTTGTCCAACAGTCTCCATTGTCTCCTACTGTTTCCATCTTACCCTACTACCTCCATCTTGCCCTACTATCGCCACCTTGCCCTACTGTCTCTACCTTGTCCTACTGTCTTCATCGTGGCCTACTGTCTCCATCTTGCCCTACTGTCTCCATCTTGTCCTACTGTCTCCATCTTGCCCTACTGTCTCCATCTTGCCCTACTGTCTCCACCTTGCCCTACTGTCTCCACCTTGTCCTACTGTCTCCATCTTGCCCTACTGTCTCCATCTTGTCCAACAGTCTCCATCGTCTCCTACTGTTTCCATCTTGCCCTACTGTCTCCATCTTGCCCTACTATCGCCACCTTGCCCTACTGTCTCCACCTTGTCCTACTGTCTTCATCGTGGCCTACTGTCTCCATCTTTCCCTACTGTCTCCATCTTGCCCTACTCTACCTGCTCTC
Source organism: Xenopus laevis (assembly GCF_017654675.1). Classification (NCBI taxonomy): domain Eukaryota; kingdom Metazoa; phylum Chordata; class Amphibia; order Anura; family Pipidae; genus Xenopus; species Xenopus laevis. The sequence continues at coordinate 2,685,971 of NC_054375.1, forward strand.
CCTCAAACTGCAAATTTTGATCTCAAAGGCCCCTCTGTGTAGGGCCCAAAACAGTTATTCCTATTTGCCTCCTCCCAAAGCTCAGTTTGTGGAGCAGTGTGAGAGGCAGGGTAAACATGGGACTGGCATGAACCCATATTACTGTGTTTTAGGGCTGAAATTAAACGTTCCCAGAGGCATCTTTCTCCAGTAAAGAATCCCGGCACATTTGCAGCACACCTGGGCTTTTTCCATTACACGGCCCCTCAGTCTCCGTCCCCTAGAGCCTTAACCCCTTCCCCAGCACAGAATTCTGCTCATTCAGCTTTTCTGCAGAAGTCTAGGAACGTGCAATATATGCATCACCTCTCTCTCAACTTTCCCTCTGTACTGAGGGGCCCCAGGCAGTGGCCCTTGCTTGCAAAAATTGCTCAGATTGAGAGGGGACGGATGTGCAGAAGCTGCAGGATACTATAGTGATAACGAGCACCAAGACAAGTCACTTATCACTGGGCTGGGAGGTCAAATCAGAAAAAAAGCAAAGCTGTTGGGGGGGGGCGTTACTATAAGGAAAACAGTATGGCAGCTCCCACCACATAGATCACGATGTAACTCCAGGATTTTAAAATAAAGGGTTAATGTGACAAGATCTGAATGATTTGGAGGGTAAATCTGACGTTCAGTTAAATATTTTATAAGTTTTAGCTCAGGCGGCAGCGAGGCCTTCAAACACTCCCTTATCTCAAGGGCCACAGATATGAGCTTTTGTGGTTTGAGATTTGTGGCCTCTAAACAGGATGCTGAGCCCCCACCTCAAAACATGTGTCAAACAGGAAAGATCAGGGGCTGAGGGGTACAAGGAAGCCCCGTAATTCTCCAAACTCACAGACATTTTCCGACACAATGTTACAATTTTTAGAGGTAAAAATGTAGGGCCCACCAGAGAACCTGACATGTAGGAGCTACCAAAGAACCTGACATCTCGGGCCCACCAGAGAACCTGATATCTACAGGCCACCAGAGAACCTTAGATATAGGGCCCACCAAAAAAAACTGATATCTACGCGCCACCAGAGAACCCGATATCTCGGGCCACCAGAGAACCTGGCATCTAGTGCCAACCAGAGAACCTAATATCTAGGGCCCACCAGAGAACCTAATATCTAGGGCCCACGAGAGAACCTGCTAGAGTCCAACTGAGAACCTTATATCTAGGGCCCACCAGAGAACCTGACATCTTGGGCCCAACAGAGAACCTGATATCTAGGGTCCACCAGAGAACCTGACATCTAAGAACCACCAGAGAACCTGATATCTAGGACCCACCAGAGAACCTGATATCTAGGGTCCTCCAGAGAACCTGGTATCTAGGGCCCACCAGAGAACCGGACATCTAGGGCCCACCAGAGAACCTAGTATCCAGGGTCCACCAGAGAACCTGACATCTAGGGAACACCAGAGAACCTGATATCTAGCATCCATCAGAGAACATGGTATCTAGGGCCCACCAGAGAACCGGATAAATAGGGTCCACCAGAGAACCTGATATCTAGGGTCCACCAGAGAACCTGACATCTAGGGCCCACCAGAGAACCTGATATCTAGCGTCCACCAGAGAACCTGGTATCTAAGGCCCATCAGAGAACCTGACATCTAGGGCCCACCAGAGAATCGGATATCTAGGGTCCACTTGAGAACCTGGTATCTAGGTCCATAGAACCTGACATTTCGTACAGGCCAGAGAACCTGGCCGAGATAGTCATTGATGATGGAAATGGTTCTAGGTTGGGTCACCGCTAGGGATGGGGCTGGCAGAAGATCCACTGGTACTCTAGCAAAGCATATTCATGTGTTTATGTTGAAGCTGCATATTTTTATTTTTGAGGTTTGCCACTTTAGTGGGGGGAGGAATACAGGGACAGTGCCAGATGCAGCACATCCGGTCTTTAGAGGTGGCGCCACAGCAGCACTGGGGGGTTATCTGACAGTCGGTAGGGACATGACAGCAAGATATTAGTCTTGGCTTAAGGAAGATCATGTTTATTCTGTATCTGGAGGCAAAGCACAGACTATGCAAATTCCTTTTGTCCTTAAAAAACCTTCACATCGGCCCCTTGGGGGGCAGGAAGGCAACTAGTGGCTGCGCAGCGACTGGGAGTCTATACAAAGCTCTGCGTGTTCCAGCCTGATCTCTTTGTTCAGAAACAGGCGGTTCCTGCATGAGGCTCAGTGTTGGGTGAGAGCTGATGTTAGTGGGGCACAAACAGGACCAACCCCCACACATTTATGGGGATCCACTAAGAGATGTAAATTCATTGCACACGTCAGAATTCATCCGGGATAGGAAGCAATATTATGTCATTTTTTTTATATCAGGCCTGTGAAACTACCCCCAGCACCCCATGCTGAAACTCAAAGGGTTAAAGCTTTCAGTCCCAGGTTCTATTCTTATCCAGTGTTTGTATAGAAAACACGTCCTGTGTCGCAATCAGCAGATAAGCAAACGTGCTGCACTTCTGCCCATGCGGCCGAGGTTATTTAAGGACGGGATCTGCCCCCTGCAAAATGTATTGGCCCCGGGCCTGAGAAACAGCCCCAGCCACTGCCCTGGGCAAATATCTCTTCCAAGATCCCCGTCACTTGTAACGGCTTCTGTAGATCATTTACCCTGATTATTACTCACACGGGTATTGTAAGGTCAAACTTCCCCTTTCTACTGCGCTTTTATATTATATGCACTAGGCAGGGCAGCTTTAATCTCAGCCATAAAGCAGGACAGGACTGCTGCTTCCAATGGGGATCAGATAGGATCTGTGCAGCCACTGGGACAGAATGTTCTGTTATACAGATAGCTAGAATCTCAGCTGCCATAAAGCAGGACAGGACTGCTGCTTACAATAGGGATCAGATAGGATCTGTGCAGCCACTGGGACAGAATGTTCTGTTATACAGATAGCTAGAATCTCAGCTGCCATAAAGCAGGACAGGACTGCTTGCTTACAATGGGGATCAGATAGGATCTGTGCAGCCACTGGGACAGAATGTTCTGTTATACAGATAGCTAGAATCTCAGCTGCCATAAAGCAGGACAGGACTGCTGCTTTACAATGGGGATCAGATAGGATCTGTGCAGCCACTGGGACAGAATGTTCTGTTATACAGATAGCTAGAATCTCAGCTGCCATAAAGCAGGACAGGACTGCTGCTTACAATGGGGATCAGATAGGATCTGTGCAGCCACTGGGACAGAATGCTCTGTTATACAGATAGCTAGAATCTCAGCTGCCATAAAGCAGGACAGGACTGCTGCTTACAATGGGGATCAGATAGGATCTGTGCAGCCACTGGGACAGAATGTTTCTGTTATACAGATAGCTAGAATCTCAGCTGCCATAAAGCAGGACAGGACTGCTGCTTACAATGGGGATCAGATAGGATCTGTGCAGCCACTGGGACAGAATGTTCTGTTATACAGATAGCTAGAATCTCAGCTGCCATAAAGCAGGACAGGACTGCTGCTTACAATGGGGATCAGATAGGATCTGTGCAGCCACTGGGACAGAATGTTCTGTTATACAGATAGCTAGAATCTCAGCTGCCATAAAGCAGGACAGGACTGCTGCTCTGGAGAAGGAGGAAGCCTGATGAGTATTGAGCTGTTGGAGAGGAGTTTGTCACTTTGCTGGGATCAGTCTATGGATATATCTGCAATGAAGCTGTTATTAGAGATATTACTATTGGTTGGTGACAGGTCGGAGGCTCAGACAGGCTGATGACCTTTAATACAGAGATTAGATTAGTTGGCCTTTCTTCTTTATCCAATAAAAGAGACGTGAGTTGCTTTATATATATATATATATTACCCTTTAATGAAGTCCAAGCCTGGGATTACAAACAGCCTTTGTGCTAATTATTAAAGACTCAAATATTTGCTCAGCCGGCGTTTTATCTTGAAGTGACCTTAAGTGGCCCTGTGTCCTGGGCGGGTCTGACGTGGGACCCTGAGTCCTAGGGGGAAAGTACAGAGGGTCTTTGTGCAGCCGACGATGGGCAGGGACATATTGTCTCACACGGGGACCCCCCTTCTCCACTGCCTCAGTCAGACTGAGACTCTAAAAATATCTCTGTGACATGTCATGCCCTACTAATCCCAGATTTCACATACAAGTGTATGGCCAGATCTGCTGCAATCACTCAACCAATCTGCTTCCTTTCTTGGCCTCTGATTGGCAGACTGGAGTTATCGGGGGAATGATACTGCAGGAAGTAAAAAGAGTAAATGTAATCTACGGTAGCTCAAATATATAGTCTTATTGTCTTCAACTTGCCAGCTGTCTCCCAATTGTCTTTCTCCGTCTTCTCCTATTGTCTCCATATTTCCATATTATCTCCATCTTGCCACACTGTCTCCATCTTGCCCTACTGTCTCCATCTTGTCCTACTGTCTCCATGTTGGCCTACTGTCCCTATCTTGTCCTACTGTCTCCATCTTGCCTTACTGTCTCCATCTTGCCCTTCTGTCTCCATCTTGTCCTACTGTCTCCATCTTGCCCTACTGTCTCCATCTTGTCCTACTGTCTCCATCTTGTCCTACTGTCTCCATCTTGTCCTACTGTCTCCATCTTGTTCTACTGTCTCCATCTTGTCCTACTGTCTCCATCTTGCCCTACTGTCTCCATCTTGTCCTACTGTCTTCATGTTGCCATATTATCTCCATTTTGCTCTGTTGTCTGCATATTTCCATATTATCTCCATCTTGCCCTAGTCTTCATCTTGTCCTACTGCCTCCACATTGTCCCACTGTCTCCATCTTGTCCCACTGTCTCCATCTTGCCCTACTGTCTCCATCTTGTCCCACTGTCTCCATCTTGTCCCACTGTCTCCATCTTGCCCTACTGTCTCCATCTTGTCCTACTGTCCCCATCTTGTCCTACTGTCATCACAACTGTTACAAATCCTGACAGCAGACAGCAGAGGGGACCCGGGATCCTTGTTTTACATAATAAATCAAGACAAGCGCCACACTCTACTTGTCTAGGGGCCACATTGTATCTGTCCTGGTCCTGAGACCATCCCCAGATGGAAGTAAGTCTGATCCCAGGAATGAATACTAATGAGAAAAATCCCAAACCTTTAATCAGATATAACCAAGTCCACCTTGAAGCCCCTGAGACGGATATTGTATTATTTTCCCTGTGATTTTTATTCATTTACTACCAAATTACAAAGTTGTTTGCTGGGATCACAGTAACCCCCCACCCCCTTAATTATCAGCGGTGACTTCAAATTTGGAACTGGCTGGTACTAGAGGAAATTCTAGATGGGCCGCGGTAGGCAACATAGGGGTGCGTTTATAGAGAAGGAGGCGCAGGACGGCCATAAAACATTCACTTCATCAAGGTTTAAGGTTTTGTTGGAACAGTTATTTGGTACTGGACGTGTAACCCTCCAGCAGCCCAACGACACGGGACACGTTTGAGAGAAAGTCTTAAATCAATTTTCAATTTCCGATCTTTTTGTGCCAAAAAAGTTTATCCCCCTGTTTTGGAACCACCTCCCCACCATCCACTCTCTTCTCTTTTCTACAGCAAATCGAAATACATCAGACATACACCAAATCCAGAACTGGCTCCGGATTCTGCCCAATCCCAAAACTTTTTGCAGGGTTCAGATGCGGCTGGATTTTTAGGGTTCAGACTCCGTTCGGGTGAAACCATTTGACTCTCTGTCCAGCTTAAAACTGAAAATTTGTTCATGATGCACGTTTTTAATTCCAGATTTAAAATTATGGTTCCAATTCAAACGGAATTTGGCCAAATCATTAATTTGTGAAGAATTTGCTATGTGTCGAATTCCAAAAATTATAGACGAAGTACAGCAAAAAGAAGCAAATTAATCTGGGGAACTAGTGAGTTCTATAGAATACACACAAAATTTCAATCAGAATTTCTTTCTAATATCCCATGACACCCAAAGGGAACATTATGCGGCTAATTTATTAAACCTCAAGGTTTTTAAGGTTAAAGCGATTTTTTTCGTAGAGATTTATTATAACCTAAAGCTGCTAAAAATCAGAATCCGAAATACTCCATCTCAAACCTGTTGAGACCATGTAAAAGTCAATGGCAGATCGCCATTAACATCATGATTTGCGCTGGATAATCAGAAAAAGTGGTTTTCGTCCCATAATTCGAAAAACTTTTTGCAGAGAAAATGTTATAATATTGAGTTTTTGGAGTATCCATCGTACAATATGAATTGACACTTAATTTTTTCATGACGTTTTGGTGCTTCGATTTGTTAGAGAAACATTATTGATAAATGAGTTAAATTCGTGGAAGGGAGTTAGGTCGACTTTGTTTTCAGGAAAAATTTAGATAAATTCGAATTTTGGTAAATCAGCCCCTAACAGATTCCATTTTACATAGCCAAGAAATAGGAAAATTCCTAGACTGTCTTTGATTCAACAATAAAACTGAAATCCAAACTAATTTGGGGTCCTAAGGAATCCCTTAGAATACACCCAAAATTTCAATCAGAATTTCTTTCTAATATCACGACACCCAAGGAGAACATTAACAGATCTTATTCTAAATGGCCAAGAAATACTGAAAATTGGAATCCAAACTAATTTGGGGTCCTAAGGAATCCCATAGAATACACCCAAAATTTCAACCAGAATTTCTTTCTAATATCACGACACCCAAAGGGAACATTAACAGATTTCATTGTAAATAGCCAAGAAATAGGAAAACTCCTAGACCATCTTTGATTCAACAATAAAATTGAAATCCAAACAAATTTGGGGTCCTAAGGAATCCCATAGAATACATCCAAAATTTCAACCAGAATTTCTTTCTAATATCACGACACCCAAAGGGAACATTAACAGATTTCATTCTAAATAGCCAAGAAATAGGAAAATTCCTAGACCATCTTTGATTAAACAATAAAATTGAAATCCAAACTAACTTGGGGTCCTACTGAGTCCCATAGAATACACCCAAAATTTGAACCAGAATTTATTTCCAACATCACAACACCCAAGGGGAACATTATCAGATCTTACGCTAAATAGCCAAGAAATGTGGACATTTCAGAACTGTCTTTGGTTCAACATAAAATTGAAATTGAAATCCAAAGTAACTTGGGGTCCTACTGAGTCCCATAGAATACACCCCAAATCACAAGTGAGAACTGGGGGGTTAGTCCATCAGCCCCTTCTGTGGTCCACAAGCTGGACATCTCTATCTGAGACAATATGGCTGCTACACAATGGATCATATACAGCAGCCCTATGCCACTAATGTTGTGATGTGTTGTGCTGAATTGGGTTCCCTCGGCACTGAGCATGCTCAAGGTCAGTGACACAGAGATGGGTCGAGTCGCACATTTAGAGACATGTTAGTTGACCTTGAATAACCTGTTAGAGCAAACAGTCAAGTCTTGGTCTTACAAAGAGTATCAGGAGAAATGGATGGTAAAGAAACAGAGCAATCTCTCTAGGCTCCTAATATACTTTCAAAAACCAAAGTACAGCACCATTTACTGCCTGCTTGGGAGGCCTCACTCGCTACACTGTTTCAGAAGTCAGAACCAGCAATGCAGAGAGGGCAGTTAGTGTCAGGGGGCCACTGTTTCCTCCAATGGGAGACCGGGGCAGGATCCTATCTGATCCCCATTGTAAGCAGCAGTCCTGTCCTGCTTTATGGCAGCTGAGATTCTAGCTATCTGTATAACAGAACATTCTGTCCCAGTGGCTGCACAGATCCTATCTGATCCCCATTGTAAGCAGCAGTCCTGTCCTGCTTTATGGCAGCTGAGATTCTAGCTATCTGTATAACAGAACATTCTGTCCCAGTGGCTGCACAGATCCTATCTGATCCCCATTGTAAGCAGCAGTCCTGTCCTGCTTTATGGCAGCTGAGATTCTAGCTCTCTGTATAACAGAACATTCTGTCCCAGTGGCTGCACAGATCCTATCTGATCCCCATTGTAAGCAGCAGTCCTGTCCTGCTTTATGGCAGCTGAGATTCTAGCTATCTGTATAACAGAACATTCTGTCCCAGTGGCTGCACAGATCCTATCTGATCCCCATTGTAAGCAGCAGTCCTGTCCTGCTTTATGGCAGCTGAGATTCTAGCTATCTGTATAACAGAACATTCTGTCCCAGTGGCTGCACAGATCCTATCTGATCCCCATTGTAAGCAGCAGTCCTGTCCTGCTTATGGCAGCTGAGATTCTAGCTATCTGTATAACAGAACATTCTGTCCCAGTGGCTGCACAGATCCTATCTGATCCCATTGTAAGCAGCAGTCCTGTCCTGCTTTATGGCAGCTGAGATTCTAGCTATCTGTATAACAGAACATTCTGTCCCAGTGGCTGCACAGATCCTATCTGATCCCCATTGTAAGCAACAGTCCTGTCCTGCTTTATGGCAGCTGAGATTCTAGCTAGAACATTCTAGATTGGGAAGAGGCAGAGCAAAGAAGGCAAAGAGAAGCAAGAAGACCATTTGCAGAGCAGTTCAGACTTTGTGTATTTGCAGCAGGCAGAGAGGAGAGGCAGATGCATCGGGTGATGAGACACAAGACTCGCCCTGAGTTTGTCACAAGTTGTGGTTTGAGCAGGAAACACAGAGATCATAATCACAGTCTGAGAGGCAACAGATACGATGAGACAAAATCTCACAGGGCCCATAACATTCCTATATAAGAATATACAAGGGGAAGTGACCCTCACCTCCATAGTCTATAAAGGATTTGATATAGAAAACAGCACCGTGTCCCCCAATAACATAATGGGGGGCTGTGCCTATATATTATACACTTACATTATGTGCATATATGATATGGGGGTGACAGAGGAAAGATGGGGGGCTGTGCCTATATATTATACACTTACATTATGTGCATATTGATATGAGGGTGACAGATGAAAGATGGGGGTATATCTGTGCCTATAATTATTAACACTTACATTATGTGCATATATGATATTGGGGTGACAGGGGAAAGATGGGGGGCTGTGCCTATATATTATACACTTACATTATGTGCATATATGATATGGGGGTGACAGAGGAAAGATGGGGGGCTGTGCCTATATATTATACACTTACATTATGTGCATATATGATATGGGGGTGACAGGGGAAAGATGGGGGTATATCTGTGCCTATATATTATACACTTACATTATGTGCATATATGATATGGGGTGACAGGGGAAAGATGGGGGGCTGTGCCTATATATTATACACTTACATTATGTGCATATATGATATGGGGGTGACAGGGGAAAGATGGGGGCTGTGCCTATATATTATACACTTACATTATGTGCATATATGATATGGGGGTGACAGGGGAAAGATGGGGGTATATCTGTGCCTATATATTATACACTTACATTATGTGCATATATGATATGGGGGTGACAGGGGAAAGATGGGGGGCTGTGCCTATATATTATACACTTACATTATGTGCATATATGATATGGGGGTGACACTGACACGTGTATAAAATAAAGGGTTAAAGACTATTTTTGATGTGACTTACATTAAATAACATCTGGAGGTGACGTGATAACTTTAATGCTGTTGCACAAGAGAGAGCCCCCCGCAAACCCCTCTGTTTGGGTGCGTCAACTGATAGGTCCCCCTTTAATTGTCTCGTGTGCAAGTTGAAGACTCCCCGATCTCCCGCCTGCTTTCTGCTTATTTGGGGCTGTGTCTCTTGCTCGCAATTCATTCCTGCAGCCCATGCGCAGCTGCTGCCTTTTCCCTCTCTGGGGCTTCCTCATAACGAGCGCATGTAAAACAGCCTCCCTGTCTGCAGTTAAAGGGCCAGTAGCACAAAAGGGGAAGTTCACCTTGTAATATTGGTTCATCAGTTAAAGGGCAATAATTGAAGAAATATAATGTGTCTGTGTGGCAAGAAGCTTGAATAAGGGGTTAATTCGGCCACAGTGGCAGATACAGTTTCAGTAGTTTAACCCCTAGGGCAGTGCAAACACATTTAACCCCTCACTACTGAGACAGACCGATGCACACGGTGGATACGCAGAGAAATGCACATAAAGCTTTGCACAACTTAGGGCCCAGTTACTAAGGACAAGAGTGCAATCACTCACACACGTTCCAATCACATCCAATTTGAGGTGAAATGAAAGAGGAAAGGTTTTGTGTATTATATTGGGGTCAAAATTGTGTCTATTGGGTCAGAAGGTGCTGTGTGTACTGACTAGGGGTAGGTGACATATGAAGTACTTGCCTAGCACCCCCAAACACACCACTGCACCCCAGGCACATCCCTCTCCTGTCCACCCCGGCTCATTCTTGCACATTCTAATGTGCCCCGGGGCCCCATCACAACACCCCTCTGCACCATCTCAGCTGAACCCCACAGACCTGTGGCCCCGCCTGTTACTGCGGCACAACAACTGCACAACAGAGCGTCACAAGTGCAATTACTAACACACAACCCCATAAAGAACTACAGCAATATATACAGTCACTCAGCTGAGTGTGCACTAATTGTGAACTCACTGTATATACAGTCACTCAGCTGAGTGTGCACTAATTGTGAACTCACTTTATATACAGTCACTCAGCTGAGTGTGCACTAATTGTGAACTCACTGTATATACAGTCACTCAGCTGAGTGTGCACTAATTGTGAACTCACTTTATATACAGTCACTCAGCTGAGTGTGCACTAATTGTGAACTCACTTTATATACAGTCACTCAGCTGAGTGTGCACTAATTGTGAACTCACTGTATATACAGTCACTCAGCTGAGTGTGCACTAATTGTGAACTCACTTTATATACAGTCACTCAGCTGAGTGTGCACTAATTGTGAACTCACTGTATATACAGTCACTCAGCTGAGTGTGCACTAATTGTGAACTCACTGTATATACAGTCACTCAGCTGAGTGTGCACTAATTGTGAACTCACTTTATATACAGTCACTCAGCTGAGTGTGGCACTAATTGTGAACTCACTGTATATACAGTCACTCAGCTGAGTGTGCACTAATTGTGACTCACTTTATATACAGTCACTCAGCTGAGTGTGCACTATTGTGAACTCACTTGCATATACAAGTCACTCAGCTGAGTGGTGCACTAATTGTGAAACTCACTTTATATACAGTCACTCAGCTGAGTGTGCACTAATTGTGAACTCACTTTATATACAGTCACATCAGCTGAGTGTGCACTAATTGTGAACTCACTGTATATACAGTCCATCAGCTGAGTTGTGCAACGTATTGTAGAACTCACTTTATATACAGTCACTCAGCTGAGTGTGCAACTAATTGTGAAACTCACTGTATATACAGATCACTCAGCTGAGTGTGCACTAATTGTGAACTCACTTTAAATATACAGTCACTCAGCTGAGTGTGCACTAATTGTGACTCACTGTATATTACAGTCACTCAGCTGAGTGTGCACTAATTGTGAACTCACTTTATATACAGTCACTCAGCTGAGTGTGCACTAATTGTGAACTCACTTTATAATACAAGTCACTCAGCTGAGAGTGTGCACTAATTGTGAACTCACTGTAATATACAGTACTCAGCTGAGTGTGCACTAATTGTGAACTCACTTTATATATCAGTCACTCAGCTGAGTGTGCACTAATTGTGAACTCACTGTATATACAGTCACTCAGGCTGAGTGTGCACTAATTGTGAACTCACTTTATATACAGTGCACTCAGCTGAGTGTGCACTAATTGTGAAACTCACTTTATATACAGTCACTTCAGCTGAGTGTGCACTAATTGTGAACTCACTGTAATATACAGTCACTCAGCTGAGTGTGCACTAATTGTTGAACTCACTTTATATACAGTCACTGCAAGCTGAGTGTGCACTAATTGTGAACTCACTGCATATACAGTCACTCAGCTGAGTGTGCACTAATTGTGAACTCACTTTATATACAGTCACTCAGCTGAGTGTGCACTAATTGTGAACTCACTTTATATACAGTCACTCAGCTGAGTGTGCACTAATTGTGAACTCACTGTATATACAGTCACTCAGCTGAGTGTGCACTAATTGTGAACTCACTTTATATTACAGTCACTCAGCTGAGTGTGCACTAATTGTGAACTCACTGTATATACAGTCACTCAAGCTGAGTGTGCACTAATTGTGAACTCACTTTATATACAGTCACTCAGCTGAGTGTGCACTAATTGTGGAGCACTTACTGTATATACAGTCACCTCAGCTGAGTGTGCACTAATTGGTGAACTCACTTTAATATACAGTCACCTCAGCTGAGTGTGCACTAATTGTGAACTCACTTTATATACAGTCACTCAGCTGAGTGTGCACTAATTGTGAACTCACTGTATATACAGTCACTCAGCTGAGTGTGCACTAATTGTGAACTCACTTTATATATACAGTCACTCAGCTGAGTGTGCACTAATTGTGAACTCACTGTATATACAGTCACTCAGCTGAGTGTGCACTAATTGTGAACTCACTTTATATACAGTCACTCAGCTGAGTGTGCACTAATTGTGAACTCACTGTATATACAGTCACTCAGCTGAGTGTGCACTAATTGTGAACTCACTTTATATACAGTCACTCAGCTGAGTGTGCACTAATTGTGAACTCACTGTATATATACAGTCACTCAGCTGAGTGTGCACTAATTGTGAACTCACTTTATATACAGTCACTCAGCTGAGTGTGCACTAATTGTGAACTCACTTTATATACAGTCACTCAGCTGAGTGTGCACTAATTGTGAACTCACTGTATATACAGTCACTCAGCTGAGTGTGCACTAATTGTGAACTCACTTTATATACAGTCACTCAGCTGAGTGTGCACTAATTGTGAACTCACTGTATATACAGTCACTCAGCTGAGTGTGCACATAATTGTGAACTCACTTTATATACAGTCACTCAGCTGAGTGTGCACTAATTGTGAACTCACTGTATATTACAGTTCCACTCAGCTGAGTGTGCACTAATTGTGAACTCACTTTATATACAGTCACTCAGCTGAGTGTTGCACTAATTGTGAACTCACTGTATATAACAGTCACTCAGCTGAGTGTGCACTAATTGTGAACTCACTTTATATACAGTCACTCAGCTGAGTGTGCACTAATTGTGAACTCACTGTATATACAGTCACTCAGCTGAGTGTGCACTAATTGTGAACTCACTTTATATACAGTCACTCAGCTGAGTGTGCACTAATTGTGAACTCACTTTATATACAGTCACTCAGCTGAGTGTGCACTAATTGTGAACTCACTTTATATACAGTCACTCAGCTGAGTGTGCACTAATTGTGAACTCACTTTATATACAGTCACTCAGCTGAGTGTGCACTAATTGTGAACTCACTGTATAAATACAGAAAACATCAGCTGAGTGTGCACTAATTGTGAACTCACTTTATATACAGTCACTCAGCTGAGTGTGCACTAATTGTGAACTCACTTTATATGCAGTTACTCAGCTGAGTGTGCACTAATAATGAACTCACTTTATATACAGTTACTCTGCTGAGCGTGCACTAATTGTGAACTCACTTTATATACAGTTATTCAGCTTAGGGTGCACTAATTGTGAACTCATCATATACAGTTACTCTGCTGAGTGTGCACTAATAATGAACTCACTTTATATACAGTTATTCAGCAGAGTGTGCACTAATTGTGAACTCACATCATATAAAGTCATTCTGCTGAGTGCTCACTAAGTGTGAACTCACTTTATATACAGTATTCAGTGGAGTGTGCTCTAATTGTGAACTCACATCATATAATACAGTTATTCAGCTGAGTGTGCACTAATTGTGAACCCACATTATATAGTTATTCTGCTGCATGTGCACTAATTGTGAACTCACTTTATATACTGCACAGTTATTCAGTGGAGTGTGCACTAATTGTGAACTCACTTTAGATAGTTATTCAGCTGTGTGCACTAATTGTGAACTCACATTATATACAGTCACTCTGCTGAGTGTGCACTAATTGTGAACTCACATCATACACAATCACTCTGCTGCGTGTACACTAATTGTGAACTCACTTTATATACAGTTATTTAACTGAGTGTGCACTAATTGTGAATTCACATTATATACAGTTATTCTGATGAGTGTGCACTAATTGTGAACTCACTATATACAGTCACTCTGCTGAGTGTGCATACATTGTGAATTCCCAACACTATATATATACAGACCTGTGTAATAATAATGAACTCAGTTGTATTGCATCTATAGTAATGTTATATAGTGATGCTGGTGTGTATGTGTGCACTAATAGTAAACTCATGGCACAATGTACAGTATATTTGCTGAGTGTGCACTAAACATGAACAAACTGAATTCTATACAGTGATTCCCCCGAGGCTACACAAGTAGTGACTACAACAAACAATGGATTCTGCTGAGTCTGCAAGTAATATAAATGTAATAACCTGGTGCTTAAAGTACCTGAAACAGCCCCACCTGCCTTTACCCCTAACTGACTCCCCCACACAGACTAATTATGTGCAATATGCACAATCACTGTGTTAAAATGCAATAATAATAAGCAAGAATTTCACTTTTTAAGCACTGAACCCCCCACCACTATACACAGTATATCTGCCAACTGCACTAATAATGCAAAACTACACTATGTAGCACTACTAGTCCTGTAGCAATGTAATACTAGATTAGTAACAATACTTGTATTTATTGTGCACCAATCATTACTAACCTGCATCAGACGATTTCACTCTCAACCCACCCCACTTTGGAGGTCTGACATTTATTTACCCTCCACAGCTATCCATTTGGGGTAACAGTCACCCTGCTATAGTTCCAGGGGTACCCAGGGTACAAATAAGCACTCACCCCAAATCTCCCCCTAACTGACCTTCAGACTGGGCCCCCTTAGCTCATAACAAGGTTACAGATATATAGAAACATTGGGGTAACAGTCACCCTGCTATAGTTCCAGGGGTACCCAGGGTACAAATAAGCACTCACCGCCAAATCTCCCCCTAACTGGCCTTCAGACTGGCCCCCTTAGCTCATAACAAGGTTACAGATATATAGAAACATTGGGGTGTCACCCTGCTATAGTTCCAGGGGTACCCAGGGCACAAATAAGCACTCACCCCAAATCTCCCCCTAACTGACCTTCAGACTGGGCCCCCTTAGCTCATAACAAGGTTACAGATATATATAGAAACATTGGGGTGTCACCCTGCTATAGTTCCAGGGGTACCCAGGGTACAAATAAGCCCTCACCCCAAATCTCCCCCTAACTGACCTTCAGACTGGGCCCGCTTAGCTCATAACAAGGTTACAGATATATAGAAACATTGGGGTAACAGTCACCCTGCTATAGTTCCAGGGGTACCCAGGGTACAAATAAGCACTCACCCCAAATCTCCCCCTAACTGACCTTCAGACTGGGCCCCCTTAGCTCATAACAAGGTTACAGATATATAGAAACATTGGGGTGTCACCCTGCTATACTTGCAGGGGTACCCAGGGCACAAATAAGCACTCACCCCAAATCTCCCCCTAACTGATCTTCAGACTGGGCAACCTTAGCTCATAACAAGGTTACAGATATATAGAAACATTGGGGTAACAGTCACCCTGCTATAGTTCCAGGGGTACCCAGGGTACAAATAAACACTCACCCCAAATCACCTTCAGACTGGGCCCCCTTAGCTCATAACAAGGTTACAGATATATAAAAACATTGGGGTAACAGTCACCCTGCTATGATTATTATTGGGGAGCATCAGCAGTAAGTAAATGTGCACCTACCAGTGGTGAGGAGGATCCCGGGGGTCACTACTATAGGGAAGACACAATAAGGAGAATGATGTTACACCAATGCCAAATCTTCCCAGTTAAATCCCAGATATCCTTAAGGGTGGGCATCACCACGTCTCTTAAAGCGATAGCTGCCAAACTAATTTGAGGGCAGGAATCTCTTAAAGGTTGATCCCTTTGGAGTTCTTAAAGGGATAGTTCCATCCGTCCTTATCCTTGATAGTTATTGGGAATTCCCATTGTGATCTTGGGATTGTGCAAACTCCACAGGCAGCCAATAAAAGGAGCAGAGGACAAATCTCACGCATTGCCAAGTAATTGTGCCAGGGCTCACGAGGCATCTGCCACAGGGAATGCTGGGAAATGTGCTATATTTTCACCACACTCTTTCAGTTGTGCAACAGGAGACCCAGAAACCATTCTCACCTGTGTATAGAACAATAAAGATTCATTAGTGTAACATTTGCAACAATGAGTGGAATTACCAAAATCATCATAAAAGTCAGCACAGAAAGTTCTCCCAAATGTGCACTAATAGTGAAATCACTGCATTACATATAGTAACTGGGTAATAGTGACCATAATGTTATATCATTTAATGTCTGGTGCAAAAAACAATTATACACCGGGGCAACAAAAACCATGAATTTTGGAAAAGCTAATGTAGAAGTTCTAAGAATCATCCTGTGTGGCTTAATACAGAAGTAAAGAAGTTAATAGGGAAGAAGAGAAAGGCATTAAATAACTACAAATCTGTAGGGACAGAAGCTGCATTTAATGAATATAAACACTGTAATAAATGTTGTAAATCAGCAATCCGGAAGGCTAAGAAAAGAAATGAAGAGTTAATTGCGGTGGAGGTGAAAACTAACCCTAAAAAGTTTATTAAATATATTAATAGTAAAAAGATGCAGGTTGAGAGTGTTGCTCCATTAAATAATGGTACCAGTATGGTTGTAACAGATACAGAAAAGGCAAATGTGTTAAATCAGTTCTTTTCTTCAGTGTATACAATAGAGGAGTGTGAGTTCCCAGGCTCACTTAATAGCTGCACTAATGGCTCAGCTCAATCTAGTCAGTGGCTGACTCAGGTTATGATTCATAAAGCTTTAATTAAAAATTAATGTAAACAAGGCTCCTGGGCCTGACGGCATACACCCCCGGGTTCTAATGGGCTTAGTTCAGTTTTAGACCAGCCCCTATTTCTGATTTTCTCAGATTCACTTTCATCTGGTATGGTGCCTATGGATTGGAGAAAAGCTGATGTTATTCCAATATTTAAAAAGGGATTACGATCTCAGCCTGGCAATTATAGGCCAGTAAATCTGACATCTGTGGTGGGCAAATTATTTGAAGGCTTGTTAAGGGATCTCATTCAAAATGTTGTCCTAGTGAATGACATTATGAGCAACAATACGCATGGCTTTATGAAGGATAGGTTCATTAATGACTTAGGGGAGGGGATTGTAAGTAATGTATCAGTGTTTGCAGATGACACAAAACTATCAGCCCAATTAATTCCATCCAGGATGTGGCACTTGCAACAGGATCTTGACTAACTGGCAATCTGGGCAGCTAAGTGGCAAATGAGATTCAATGTTGATAAATGTAAAGTCCTGCACCTGGGATGTAACAATATCCACTTATACCCTTAATGGGACTGCACTAGGCAAATCCATATGGAGACGGAGCTTGGAGTCCTTGTAGATAATAAACTTGTCTGTTAGCAAGCAATGCCAGTCAGCAGCATCAAGGGCAAATAAGATCTTGACTTGTATTAAATGGGGCAGAGAGTCACGGGAGGAGGGGGTCCCACTGTATAGAGCACTGGTAAGGCCCCATCTAGAATATGCAGTTCAGTTTTGGTCTCCATCACTCAAACAGGACATTATTGTATTAGAGAGGGGACAGAGAAGGGCAACTAAGCTGGTAAAGGGAAAATCTTAGCTATGAGGAAAGACTGGCCAAATTAGGGATGTTCACGCTGGAGAAGAACTGAACTCACACCCTATATACAGTGATTTTGCTGAGTGTGCACTAGTATTGAACTAACACTCTATATACAGTGATTGTGCTGAGTGTGCACTAGTATTTAACTCACACTCTATATACAGTGATTGTGCTGAGTGTGCACTAGTACTGAACTCACAATCTATATACAGTGATTGTGCTGAGTGTGCACTAGTATTGAACTCGCACCCTATATACACTGATTGTGCCGAGTGTGCACTAGTATTGAACTCACACTCTATATACAGTGATTGTGCTGAGTGTGCACTAGTACTGAACTCACACTCTCTATACAGTGATTGTGCTGAGTGTGCACTAGTACTGAACTCACACTCTATATACAGTGATTATGCTGAGTGTGCACTAGTACTGAACTCACACTCTATATACAGTGATTGTGCTGAGTGTGCACTAGTACTGAACTCACACTCTATATACAGTGATTGTGCTGAGTGTGCACTAGTACTGAACTCCACTCTATTTTACAGTAATTGTGTGAGTGTCACTAGTTTGAATCGCCCCTATATACACTGATTGTGCCAAGTGTGCACTAGTATTTAACTCACACTCTATATACAGTGATTGTGCTGAGTGTGCACTAGTATTGAACTCACACTCTTTATACAGTAATTGTGCTGAGTGTGCACTATTACTGCACTCACATTCAATATACAAGTGTGCGGAGTGTGCACTAGTAATGTACCGAGGTAGGAGACACTCTGACATGGCTGCCAGTAAGTGGAATATTTTTTATATATATATATATATATATAAAATATATATATATATATATAGGCGCCAATATATAACCAGAGGGCACCTCAAGGCTCTCCTTATCTTCCCTCTGTGTAAACAACCCCCCCAACCCCATGACAAAAGTTCTAAATGTTCTGATTAGCTACTGGTTGGTATAGCCCTAGGAATGTTCAAATGCTTTGATTGGTTACAGGCCCACAAAAAATTATATCCATATCTGTATATCTGTCATTGACTGTATTTTATCTGCAGTTACAGTTAGGGTTAGAGTTAGAGTTAGGGTTAGAGTTAGGGTTAGAGTTAGGGTTAGAGTTAGGGTTAGAGTTAGGGTTAGAGTTAGGGTTAGAGTTAGGGTTAGGGTTAGAGTTAGGGTTAGAGTTAGGGTTACCCCCGCCCCAAGTAACACTGATAAATCAGCATAAAACTGCTTGCACAGGTAAAGTTCTTGCACTGATGCCACGTTCTACACTCCAGTGAATGCCTCTCCCTCGTCAGTATAAAGGCGCCGGCTGCTGATTCACGGTGCGAGTCGTTTGCTCTTTCTTCTGGGGGAATATTTGCTATTCCTATAAGTGGATATGGGGGAAGCGGCAGGGGCTGTTTCTAAGAAACTCTGGCAGTGAATAATCTCACCCAGAAACTCACGGCTTCTGCAGAAAATGTAATCCCAGGTCTTTCCTAGAACCCATCCCGGCGGCGTTTCTTTCATGCTAAATATAGATCTTTTCCTGAGGGGATTTACTTAAAAAGCTGCATTTTCAGCAAAACTGGCCTCCGCATACAGAAAGATCTGTAACTCTTGGGAACCTGCACTTGCAGGGGATCTGCTGAGACCTCACAATTCAGACAGACAGACAGACAGACGGATAAAGGGATCGATAAACTGAGAGGAAGAGGGCTAGGATAACCTACACTATACAGAAGATGAAAGAATTAATGTATGGTTTATATTCTTTGTCGGATGTATAAATAAAATGACTAATTCCTTTGCCCCTCCCCCTGTAAGCTGCCATTAGAGTGTTATAGTCCCACCTACTGCTTTAGTCACAGACTCCCCGTCCCTCCCCCAGTAAGCTTCCATCAGAGTTTTCTAGTCCCACCTACTGCTTAAAGGAAAACTATACCCCCTGAACAATGTAGGTCTCTATAAAAAGATATTGCATAAAACAGCTCATACATAAATGCCTGCTTCATGTTAATAAAACATTTTCACAATAGTATACTTTTGTAGTAGTATGTGCCATTGGGTAATCATAAATAGAAAACTTCCATTTAAAAAAAAAAAGGGCCATCCCCTGGGATCGTATGATTCACAGTGCACACAAACATAACAAACTATACTTGTTAGGTCACATGAGCCAATCAACAGACAGAGTTGTGTCTTTTGCTCCCACACTTCTTCCTGTTACCGTTAGAGCTGCAGTATTTCTGGTCAGGTGATCTCTGAGGCAGCACACAGACCATCACGAAATGGAAGTTCAAGGCAAGAGATGTAAAAGGACAATATTTACTTATATATATTATATATATATATATATATATATTCCAGTTTGATAAGATTCTTTAATATGCCACTTAATTTTACAAGTATTCATTTAGGGGGTATAGTTTTCCTTTAAGTAACATACTCCCCATCCCTCCCCCAGTAAGTTTCCATCAGAGTCATCTAGCCCCACGTACATCTTAAGACACAAAGTCCCCATCCCTCACCCTGTAGGCTGCCATTAGTGTTCTAGTCCCACCCACTGCTTAAATCACAGACACACTGCCCCTCCCTCTGAAATTTTCTATCAAAGTGATGTAGTCCCACCCTCTCTTACAGCATCCCTGTAAGCTGCCATGAAAGTAATGTAGTCCCACCCACTCCTTCCCAGGATATCTGCACCTCCCACTGTAAGCTGCAATCATGGCCCCCTACTGGCTTCTTGAAAGGAGTTAATAACTCTACATAAGGACTGTGACAGACACATTTTCACAGTCCAATAATATTTATTGGGGGTGAATTCCACAGAACCAGGGTTTAGAGTAAAGTCAATGCAGAATTATACTCTTATCAGATAAAAATTCTGTCTTGCAAAGGGACCTAAAAATGTTTAACTGGACGCTAAAATATTGAATCCATCAGTTTTGGATTTGTCTGAATGTCAAAACATGTCCAAGCTCTGAACTGAATCCAAAGCCTAATTTATGTTTTTAAAAAATCATCCATAAATACGGACATTAAAGTTCCTTATTTGGTTTGGCCCGGCACTCTGGATTTGGCAGAACCCTGCAAAACTTTATCCTGCATTCCCTATTATGCATCTCAATAGACACCCAATCCTTGCTAACAAAATATATTTCTACCTCTATGAAAAGAGTTTGGTCCCTCCTGCCTTCTATGTATTATGTGTATTTATTAGGGTTAGGATTAGAATGTGGATTTAGGATTAGGGTTGGGTTTAGGGTTAGGATTAAGGTTAGGTTTAATGTTATGTTCAGGATTAGGGTTATGGTTAGGTTAAGGGTTATGTTCAGGGTAAGGGTTTTGGTTAAATTTAGGGTTATGGTTAGGTTTAGGGTTATGGTTAGGTTAAGGGTTATGTTAAGGGTTAGGGTTAGGTTT
The DNA here is from genome assembly GCF_017654675.1 of Xenopus laevis. Taxonomy (NCBI): domain Eukaryota; kingdom Metazoa; phylum Chordata; class Amphibia; order Anura; family Pipidae; genus Xenopus; species Xenopus laevis. Next base: position 2,707,169 of record NC_054375.1, read on the forward strand.
ATGGTTAGGTTGAGGGTTATGTTCAGGGTTAGGGTTATGTTAGGTTTAGGGTTATGTTCAGGGTAAGGGTTATGGTTAGGTTTAGGGTTATGGTTAGGTTTAGGGTTATGTTAAGGGTTAGGGTTAGGTTTATAGTTAGATTTAGGGTTATGTTCAGGGTTAGGGTTATGGTTAGGTTTAGGGTTATGGTTAGGTTTAGGGTAATGGTTAGGTTACGGGTTATGATTAGGGTTAGGATTAACATTATGGTTAGGATTAGGACATGAGCACTGTATGACAAGGCACTGACAGAAGAGATATAAAATGAAATGCAAATTTTTGCGGAGGGTTTGCAAGTGAGGTATTTTAACAACAAAGCTCCACCTCATTGCTCCGATAGCCTGGTGCCCCGCAGCACAGTAACAGATTTTACAAAATGGCTTCCCTGTTGACAATGTGAAAAAGCCTCCATCAAAGAAAGAGTGCAGTCGCAAGCCACCCGATGACTGCTTACAGGCTGGCAGCTTGACAGGGCCCCTGTGCCCAGCACCAATCTGCTTCCATCAAAAATATGTTGTTGTTTTTTTCCATTTAAAAACCATCAAAGGTTAGAAACACCGTCCTTCACACCACAATCTGTCACCGACAATTAAAAACATCCTTTGCTTGTCTGATTCTGACCACCTCTGCTAAGAGATGGTGCAATGTAATGACTCACTCTTAAATCAAAAATAAATGAAAATGAAGAATGCTTTTACAGTCCATATACTGATGCCTTTGTGCATCTTTTTCTGCAGCTAAAAAGAAATCTTTAAAATGGCGCCAGAGCGTCATGGTGGCACCCAACGGAGTCATCACCTGCAGTGGGTGACAAAATGCTGCCTCTACATTCAGTCTCCATTGGGCACCCTGTGCACTCTGAGTGTCTTTGATTGGCTCTGATTAGTGTGCCCATTAACAGTGCCACCCAGTCATTTGACTTTGCTGCCCCCCCCCAGCAAATGCTGCCGAAATTCAAATAAATCATTCAGACCGTCATCCCAAATACAGGATTTTTAGCCAGAAGCTGATTTATTTCCACCTTGAAAAATTTAGCTATTTTTATAACATTATTTTTATCAAATTTTTGGAAAAGATGCTAATTAAAAATCTAGTCAAAAGAAAATTTAAGAGGGGGTTACGAGTCCTTTCCCAGAATAGTTCATGTGAATCCCCTGCCCTAAAAAAAAAAAAATCACAATCCACCCAAATTAGAAGGAACAGAAATCCTTATAATCTACTTATAAATATTCATAAATGTACCCCCCCAGGCCATCCCCAAATCGTTCTGTCTGGAAGAGCAGGTGCTTGTCATTGTAATAACGAACGCTTCATTGTCTCTGATGTCACCATCGTCATTGATCTCGTCTTCCTAGAGGAACGTTCTCCTGTGTCGACTGCAACAAATTTCTCAAGGTCAATTCTTTTCACTCCCCTCCAAACAGAAATTCTCAAACATGATATGTTGGCGACACACCCTTGGGTGACAGTGAATTTGAGAAATTGTTAAACCTTTAAAAATATTTTAATATATTGCCTGGAAACTGCCTAAAATATTGGGGGCAGTTGTTTCATTTTAGGCAAAATAAAGAATGAAAATTTCCTTATACTTAGGATATAGTACATAGGTAATAATTTTACCCAAAATAAAGAGGCAGATATATTAAGGGTCAAATATAAATTTGAAGTAGAATTAGAATTTTTCAAATAGTTTTTTTTGTGTCAAAATTCACAAATTTAAATTTATATCCCTTATTTGAATGTGAGATTTATTCCACTTTGACCATGGAAACAGTCCTAATTTGAATATTCGCCACCTAAAACCTGCCGAGTTCATTTACAAGTCATTGCCAATGGTTGAACCTTTTGAATATGTTAATTGCCTTCCTGACCGAGTTTTTCTCGGAGGGAAAACTCGATTCAAATTTTTGGGTCAGGACTATTTGATCGAATATTAGACGTTCCATTTTTTTTCTTAAATAACTTCCTATTCGAGGTGTGAGTATATTCAAATTTATTTAAGTAAAAAAAATTCACATAAAGTTGAAATTTGATGTCTTATCTGCCCAATAATGTCATAATGACATTCGAGTTTTTCTCAGAGGGAAAACTCGATCCAAATTTTTGGTTCGGGACTATTTGACTGAATATTAGATGTTCAATTTTTTTCTTAAATAACCCCCTATTTGAGATGTGAGTATATTCAAATTTATTAGAATAAAAAAAATTCACATAAATTCGAAATTCGACCTTTGATGTCATATCTGCCCAATAATGTCATAATGAGTCCAGATAACTTACAAAAATACATTTTAAAACATAATTTTAAGACTTTTGTCCCCCAAAAAAAACAATGTAAAGAAGAAATATCTGTTAAATGTATCTTTTTCTCAGTAGGAGTCTGATTTTCATATTTATTTCTATCAATTGTCAACGCCCCCTCGGAAAAAATCATTCAATGGTGCCAAATTTACAACAAGGCTACGCCCTAAACAAGACTTCCTGTATCATATAAAAGCATTTTATAAAATATTCTACAGCGAGCCATTTATCTCCTACATTGAACCCCCATAGGGACGGAAACCAAATATACTCCCAAACCCTAAATCCAAAGCTTTACTGTTTTTATGGCTTAAGAAAATTTGCATTAGGGTCCCCAGTTACCTCCCATTATACCCCTTCCCAGTGATGTTGCACAATACAGGATGGTGTCACCATTCAATAAACACGGAAATAATCATATCTATGTTTAATTATCAACTTAATGAGCAGTCCTACTGTTTTTAGTTTAAGTAGAGTGTCCTACACCAAAGTCTAATTTAATACATGAGCGTTGCAACTCCGTAGGGTGGGACTGAATATATATGTATATGTGTGTGTGCATTGAGCACATATGTATTTTTGTATATATTGGTCCTTATAAAATACAACTTCCATGTACATAAATAAAATATTAAGTTTATACATTTACTACTAACATTTACTACTAACCTACTACTAAAAGTAAAGCTAATATATAAAACATATCTAGAGTTTGGTAGTGGCAATGCAGTAGAGTTCACATTGTCGAACGTTGAACAAGCGGGATGGCGATTATTACGCCGGACACACGGTGCTTATCAAGTGGTCTTTGGTTTAAAATGAGCTTATTATTGTAATACTTTGCCGCCACTAAACTCTAGATATATTTTGATCATTTAATGTAATATTTGGTGTTCTTTAGACTGCTGCTCAATGTTTTATAGATCTATGGAAGTCTTTCCATAAGGCTTCCAGAAAACATTTATAGGTGATAATAAACCCAATAGGACTGTTTTTCTACCAATGTGGATTTATGCATCTCAGTTACCCTTAAAAGTCTTATAATTTACAGCTTATAGCACTAAAATAGAAGACGTCTAAAAACGGTTCATAACAAGATTTTCGAACATTTTCTCGTTCATTGGGCAATTATTTTTTTTTAAACGGTGACATACCACTGAGAGGGTAGCACCAACGAGGCATGAAATTCTTCCACTGTCTTTGATATTTTTGGATCTGCACCCTATTGCTTGACTACAACTCCCAGCATCCCCAGGTGCTGCACAGGGTGCTACAAATTGCTGGATATACCCTCAAAGTTATTATGTTATGTTAATGCACATAGTACCCGTCTTGAATTAAGAAAAAAAAAAGGCACCACTGAGAATAGAATTGGAACACAGCAGAAGTGTATCACAGTGTAATTAACTCCTTAGAGCCATAACAATCTGCACAAAAAAACGAAAAGGCCTACATGGTACAAATCAGTTAATCCATAACCACCCCCACACTGAGCTTTAGAGGGCTGGATAAAGTGCTTTGGCTTATCTACAGGTACAGTAACCCTTTCAGTGCCAGGTGGAATGCTGCATTTCGGAGAAATGATTTATGACATATGATGCAAAAGTAGATTCTGCTCTCCATGTTGCAGATTTGATTTATTTTTCACTAGTAAATGGCAAATGTAGCTCTCATAATTTTATTTAAAATCTAGAGGAATTGTAAAACCACGAAAATTTTGTATACCATTAACTAATCAAAATGAAGAACACGAGCATAGAAAATACGGGGAAAGAACCCCTTTCCCCGTTAGGGCACACCCCAATAGTTACTTGCGTTTCCCGCTGGCGCCGGCGAATGACGATCCGACGCGCTATTGGCAGGAAAGGGTTAAATATCAAGACTTGTGTAAATGACTGTAAAGAAAAATAATATCAGATGATCAAGAGAGAAGTACATTTATGACAAGTGGTGTGAAAAATTCCACCGTACCAAAAAGATCATGAATATTCGGTTTTAAACATCTGCATTGGCGATTTGAGAAGCGTCGCAGCTGTATCGGAAAGCCAGCTGGGGGAAAACTCGACGTGTAGGGGGGTTATTAAATGTCTTATACAGAGAGATCCCTTCCTGCTGAAAACATTGTTAGAGGAACACAAACGACCTTCTTTATGTAAATTAGTCCTTGTTTGTTTAGTGGTAAAATCAGTCATTTCTATGGGACTGGGATTTCATATTTATATAGAGATACAGTTTAAACCCTCTCGATATATACAGGACAAATAGGTACAGAATTATTTACGGACGCAAAGACACTATCGACTGATATAGGCACTCGCCATTTAGCCACAAAATATTTCCGAACTATTTACCGAAGGATCATTCTAATTAAAAAGAGAAAAATGTTTGCCTTTCCTGAAAGCATAACCTGAAATAGGCCCACGGAGTAGCAGGAAAATACTGTTTTTCTTAACTTTATTAAAAATATATATATATATATATATATATGTTTATTATCTGGAATAGGAAGAGGACTTGCCTAGGCCCCAGCCCGTCATTGTCAGATGTCAAAAACCCTTGGCGTCTCCCACCCAACAGCGTGTGAATTTTTATTTCAAGTGCAACAAGTGTAGCCGAGTCTTTGTGACCTCTCCTGCACCTTCTCTCTCGATGCTGAACGGCACCGGCTCATGGGGAACACAAGAGACAATGGGAAGGACTAAAAGAGACTTTATCCAGGCCATCCTTTCATTAAATCTACCCTTCCCCTAATTGTCTAATGGGCTTAATAGTGAACTTGTTTCTGGCTCTCAGACGTGGTCTTAAGACATCGGAGCTTGCCCTATATAATCTGGCTTCTGTCTGCTCGACTGCCTTCACAGGCTTTGCATGAGAAGAACTGGATTAGAATAGTCGTTCATCCAGTGTATTCCCAACAGAAAAATATTTTATATATTCCCCCGGCACCCAAGAGAATTAGGATAGTAATTTAAAATATTTGTTGCACTGAAACAATACATTAACATGGAAGACAATGGCACATAATGACAGGCGCTTCCCATTCCAAAGAAAAAGGCAAGCACGTTATTCTTAAAAACACACTTAATAAAAAATAATAAAAGAGCAACACAGGGGAACGTAACGGCAGCCACGGTTGCAGCCCTGAAAATTGTTTTTAAAAATGTTAAAAAATTCTAATAAAACCTCCAGAATGGCCCATGTACTAAGATGTTTGGATTACGAAGTAACAATAAAAACCGCAAATCTGAGAATATGGGTGTGTTGATAAAAATACGTATCAATGTATCTATCTTACACTTAGATTAAAAAGGGAATTGACGGATAAAAACATGAAGTTACTGTACATTTCAGTCACTGGCAAGCCCCCCACCAGCCAGTGGGTACACTTGGTGCAGCAAAGGGCACACACCAATGAAATAAATGGCAGAAGACATTGATCTCCTTCCTTGGCCTTTGCTGTTTGAAAATGAAAGTAAGCTGATTAAGTTGCTACTGAGGACAGAAGGCTTGGGAGATAATTGAGCTATATGACTTATCATCTGCAGGATTAAAGGGAAACAGAAATTTGGCAAAAATTCTTATTTATCACCAGCGAGAAAAAGGAAAAAGGAGAGCGAGGAAGACATAAAAATAACAATCAGTTTTTTCGATATCCTTATTTAGTATTCTGAGGGGGTTCATAGAGATTTTTTAATTTTTTTTTTGCAGTTACAATGACAAGACAAAGTGGAAGGGGGTGGTAAATAGTGCATAAAATTCATGAATAAAATCAGAACATTGAATTAAAAAATAAAAACAGCCTTACCCTGCAGGAGGTGGGAAGCAGCCTTGGGCACCTAGAGACGGAGGAACGGGAGAGAGAAGCTTCACCTTGCAGCCCCCCTGCGAAAAGCAAGACAAGAACAGGCTCAGGGCTCAGTGTTTTTTTTTTTTTTTTGGTTTTACAAGTGCTTGCAGGCCTTGCAGAACTAACAGGCAGTTCTAACCACTACCCCTTGGCTACCAGCAATGACAGAAGGCTGAGAGGGGTGGCACAGAGAGCCAAAGACAGGGAGGGAAGAGACATCGGGAGAGAGTGCAGAGCTTGCCTGGCAGTTAACTAGTCTTGAATGGGAAACGTTAGCAATGAGACACACAGCATATCTAGTGCCAGCTAATGGTCTTACTTCACTACCTCCATTATGAATAATTCAGCAGACACACAAAAAAAACACACTCTCCGCCCCCTTGGCCATACCAACTCATGCTTCCCAATGCCCACAGTAATAATAATATTCAAAATTCTTACGGAATTGGAAAACGATTTCTGGACACCTTGACATCTCGGACCCTGGGAACGCAGTGCACCACCACTCCTTGATTGCGGTTTTTTTTTTTTTTGCGTGTGCACTGCCATTTTCCATGTTTGCCGCCTATTTTATGTCTTTTGTTTTCACGCTGGCACCTATCCCAGGCAGTGCACACGCCATTTCCCTCCCATTCCAAAAACACATAGCGATGGGGGGGGGATACAAAAACAAACCCCCCACCCCAATACTGCAAATAGAGATACCAAAAATAAAATACAGGGAAATAAAATGATCGATCCGCTTCGCAATTGGCGCATTGGAAACCGCCAAAAAAAAAAATGGCGGCGGACAAGTGCGTCACATTCGGAATAAAATGGGGAACATGCCCGAAGTAAAAAATCTATTTCTCTGATAAATGGGCTCAACCAGAAATCCCCACAGCTCAGAGAAGAAATGAAGAAGCAGAATTTCGAAAGGGTTCAACAAACATAAAATTCAGTCCATGGAAAAATAAAAGGGGTTAAATAAAAGCAAAGAAAAAAAAATTCTGCTATTTGCTGCAGTAGAAAAAGTTCTACTCTGAAGGGGAGGCCCTTGCAGGCAGAATGTAACTAGCAAAAAGCAGTCTTTTCCCCAACTCCCATCTCCCCCTTGTGAGCGAGCGAGCAGGCTGCTTCACAAAGAGGAGGGGCTAAAGTGGCAGCCAAACAGATGGCTTTGTGCTGATGATGAAAGCAAGGTCCGGCCCTGCTCGATTTAATCACACAGCCTCTCGCACAGACCCATCATGAGCTCCCTCTGCATAACAGCCACACGGCCCCTCTCTCTACTGTACCATTCGCCAGCAGATTTCTAGCCAACGGCCCCCAACGCGATCCTTCTTGTCTCTCGCCATTTTGAAAAAACAAAAAAAACGTAAAATTCAAAGCAATATATATACACATATAACTCAGGCCAAATGTTTGCACCGTTTCCCCTTGTCTTCAGAGGAAATTATTTTCTCGAATGTTCTATTTTTACAGAGGCAAAAATGTCTTTCGACGCACGCTTCCGATAAAAAAAAATGCACGAGACGAGAAGGAGAAAATTGAATGTAGCGTAAATCTATGGAGCTTCCTAAAAAATTTTTTTTTATAAAAATGACACCTTAAAAAAAGAAAAAAATTACATATTCATATATATATATTTATTTATTTTTTAATGAAAAAGTAGGTCACTTATTTAAAATTAACACTTTAGGGGACAGGAACCACCCCCCTTTTTTTTTTTTTTAATTGTGGTAGTTCAGACCCGCGGAATAAGGCCGCGAGCGCCACAAATCGGCGGCCACGGCAAGATGCAGCATTTTCAACAAAATAAATTATTTCAAGAGAGAAAAGGAAAACAACGCCAATTTTTTTTTTGTTTAACTCATGGCTTTCCCAGTCCCAGCAAGCAGGGGCACTGCGGAAACTCTCAGGGAGACGAGGGGTTAATCGGCATTGCGTCCTGATCATCCGCCATTAAAAAAAGACATTTAGCCGTACAGGGTGACTTTGTTGTGTGGTTGCAGCAGATATTCACATGCCCACCCCTCCACCCCAAATTTAACTATTTCCATGCACCCCGATTTTCACTAGGTCACATAGTCTCACCTTGTCAACACCCAAATGACACGTAGTTTTCCCCTACACTGTTTCAGCATGAGCGGGTGCCCTTAAATGCTGCTCCCACCTCCCCAAACACACACACACCCCCTTTTCTCCTCCTCTGCTCCGGCCTGGAACTCCCCTGCCTTCTTTTTTAGAACCATCTGCAAAAAACCCAGCGGATTCTGCTGCTGCTGCTGCTGCACGGCCCTTTCTCTAACTCTGTGTTGGCAGAGAGTCAAGAGCTGAGAAGCATTTGAGCGGCTCCACTGCTGGGGCAGAAAGAAAGAACAGCTGCTACCATTGCATATGGACTCAAGGAGAGGGAAAAAATGGGGGGGGGGTTAAAAAAAGGAAAGGGGGTGGTGGGGGAAATCAGATTGCTAGCGACTGGCCCCAAATACTAAGGGAGATCCAGCGTGCTGGAAGCAAGGAGAACGTGTGTCCTCCATTTTTCTCTCTAAGAGCCGCCCTCCCCCTGCCTAACCTCGAGGACCGTCGTTCCTGCTAAAAGTCACGTTGCTCCTTCCTTCCCCCCCACCCCATGGCCTAATGACTATTTATCCGTGTCCCTTCTTCTTCTTCTTCCATTCTTCTTTCCTTTCTGCAAAAACACGAGGAGGTTTTCTTGCCAGTCGAGGGAGAGAAAAATAATAATAAATGAATGCCGTGCACCTTGGCTGGGAGACCTGTCCATTTAACCCTTTCAATTCGCAGTCGTCTCTGGAGCCACCATGTTGTTAAAATAATAATAATAATAATAATAAAAAGGAAACAGGATCTAAAATGTCCTTTTTCCCCCCAAAAAACCCAAAGCTGTTTTTCTTTTTTTCCGCTCCCCCCTCCCCGTTGGTGGCAGATCACTGTACGTCTAATGTAAGTGAAACATCCTGCCTCTTTTTGGGATCCGTTCCAAGGACTGTTCAGCTAAGTTCAGTAGAACAAACTTCACCCCCCCCCTTCTCTCTCTCTCTCCCTCGGCCGAAGCTGCAAGACAAAAAAAAAAGTCCTCCCGGCCATTCTCCGCGACTGCTCTTTCGCTTTATTATTATTATGACGACTTTACTTTGTTTTGTTTTTTGCCACCGAGGAGTTAAAGCGGAAGGTTTACAAGGCTTCTGCAGCATTGCAAATCGAGGTGGGGTCCTTTTTTTTTTTTAACCCTTTAAAAAAAAAAAACAACGCTAGTAATATAATATGGCTGCTTGATATGCTATATACCTGCTTATCTATTTGAATGGCTGCCCCCTCCACCTTCCACTCCCAAGGCCCCCCTCCCCTCCTCTCCAAATGCAAATTTCTAACCTGTCGCCCCATTTCCCCCCATCGCACCCTTCCTTTGCTGCTTTACTCTGAGCAGTTTGCAGTCTGGATGGCACAATCCAAAAAGGAGAAAGAGCGGGTTTGGGGGGGGGGTTAAATTAGGCCTCTACTAGCTAATTCTTCTCGTAGCAACAGGATTTCTTGGTATAGCTGCTTTGGCACCAATCTACATTTCTACCCGTCCAAGTGTCCCGCTGCGTCATCTCTCGCCATTTCCCTCCACCAATTGAATCCGCTCTTCTGTAATTAAAAATATATACTTTTGACTTCATTGGTAAATTTGAAGGCAAAAAAAAAAAAAACAACTAGAGAAAGAGGAAGAGCAACAGAGAGAGAGGGGGGGGACTTTATACATGATTTTGGCTTTACAATACTTTATGGGACCTCGTGATTTGCCCGCATTGGGAATGGGTGGGGGGGTAGGAATTGGGGGTGAATCTTGGCTTTCTGTCTTGTGAGAGAGACACCAATTCCTTGGCTTCTCCAAAAACCATAATTCATGTGTTTTGTATATAAATATATAAATATATATCCAGGCTTATGCTTATATTTAGGAACCTTCTATAATCCATGATTACAATTGGGCACATGATAGCAGAGGGGAACAAGGTGGGCTGAAAAAGAAAGAGAAATGCTAAACTTGAGGTTAAAAATAGTGGCATCCCCTGTGGACAGGATATGGGGGGCCTTTCGTAACTATTTTCACTGAGAGCAGTGGGACGCGCTGCAGCTGCCTGTCCTTAGAAGGCTTCTCACTGCCGCCCCCAGAATGATTATTATGGGAGCAAACTGACAGTTTCCCCCTCGCCCATCAGCCCGGCCTGTGGATAATTAGGCCTACTCTTAAATTACAGCCGACAGCCGGTGTTTCTTTAAGATCTAGGCTGAGGAAATGGAGGAGCCCGGCTTCTCTGTCACGTTCTGCCCAAACCACAAAAGGTGACTCATGGCTAATAACTCCTTCGTTTCATTAGCCCCCGGCTTTATCAGTGGGGCTGTAAAGATTCCTACATTTATAGAGAGGTGTATGGGCAAGGGGGGTGAGACAAATCAGCCGAGAAGGCCTTAAGTGGGAATAGTTAATAAAATATCCATTTACTACTACTTAGGCGAGGGGTCTCCAGACATGGGAACATCATTGTGATAGGGGGTATAGGATTGGTGCATCATTTCCCCTAATATCATATGCCAGCATTGAATCATAATCTACATCCACACATTATTTTGTATTTAACACCATAAAAAAATTTTTTATATATATATATATTTTTTTTTATTGATATTATTTTAGATGACTATTTGAGACATTTATATCTTGATATCCTCATGTTATCACATATCATAGTGAATTGTGAGCATAAATCTAGATATATTAATGACATTTCTGATATTATAAATAATCTTAACACTTGGAATGTTTATTAAAATACAGTATCGTATTTTTTTTTTTAAAAAAAAACAAACATTTAAAAAAAATCTTTATAGCATAAAAAGCCAAAATGCAGAATATTGTAAAATAAAATATCATCGACGTCACGAACACATTATTCTATAAGAGCCTTTTAGACTTTATATCCTGTTGTTACATTATATATACAGATATATAAATATAATCCTCCCAAATCCAATACAAAATATATTTGACATTATACTGGAATATAAATTCATTAAAAAAAATACATATATCTCTAATTATATGAAATATTAAGCAAGCTCACTGTCAAGGTCAAATTCCCAGATAGGAAAAAAAACATTTCTTGAATTCAGTAGTAGAATAGAGAATCACTACATACTGTCTCACGAAGGCTGATTTTTCTCCTTTTTCGGATGACAAAAACAGATTTTTTTTTTTCAGTCTGATTTCATGTTTTCCCCAATTCCAAATCATTTTGGGCCTCTAAAGATTTTCCTTTCCGCCTGCTCTTCCATAACTTGTTTATTAAATCCTCCCCGTCGTTAATATGAGCTTGGCTGCATGACAAGGCCTTTTTTTTCTTTTCTATTTTCTAATCCAGAATGAAACCATTTTGGAACATTATCTCGCATCAGCAGATCGGCATGGAGCACTTGTAGGGTGGAGGCAAGATCTTGGAATGAGCTAAAATTAGTGAAATTCCTGCTTTTTTAGATTTTTTTTGGCAAATCTATAGGAAAGGAAACAGGGATCAAAACAGAAAGGGGTTTCTCAATCTTGTCCGAGGCTCAGGTTGCCCCAAGCAGCCGCACAAGGGCCGTACAGTGTGACTGGGACTCACATCTCTGACTACAGGACTGTACAAATAACACTTCAAAGGCCCTTGCGCTTCTATGATCTCTGAAAGGCAAATAAACAAATAAGAAACCCAGTCAATCGATACATTTCTTCACCCCGAATCTCGAAGCTTTCAATGAAGTTGTCTTTGAGTCTTTTTTTTTCAGTTAACCCCTCTGCTGCTGGTCTGAGCAACAAATCTAAGGCATTCGGGGCTTTGAAGCTGTTAGTGAGAAGGGTGAGGTGTTTTACTTGGTTAGAAACACGGAAAGTACTTATGAATGCGCATAGTATATTTGGGAGTTATTTACTACATTATGGCTAAATCTATATATCTGCTTATGTACACACCTACAGAGGTGTTTATAAAGTAAAAAAAATTGCTGATATTCCAGTCCCAGTTGTAAGGTATATGTCCTATAAGTGCAGCCTTATCAATGTTTTTATAAATGAATAAGCCCCCCTTGATGGCTGAAGCTCATTATAGTGTTACAGATATATAGACAAATTGTGGTAACAGTCACCCTGCTATAGTTCCAGGGGTACCCAGGGCACAAATAAGCACTCATCCCAAATCTCCCCCTAACTGGCCTTCAGACTGGGCCCCCTTAGCTCATAACAAGGTTACAGATATATAGAAACATTGGGGTAACAGTCACCCTGCTATAGTTCCTGGGGTACCCAGGGTACAAATAAGCACTCGCCCCAAATCTCCCCCTAACTGTCCTTCAGACAGGGCCCTATTATATCATAACAAGGATACAGATATATAGAAACATTGGGGTAACAGTCACCCTGCTATAGTCCCAGTGGTACCCAGGACACAAATAAGCACTCACCCCAAATCTCCCCCTAACTGGCCTTCAGACTAGGCCCCCTTAGCTCATAACAAGGTTACAGATATATAGAAACATTGGGGTAACAGTCACCCTGCTATAGTTCCAGGGGTACCCAGGGTACAAATAAACACTCACCCCAAATCTCCCCCTAACTGATCTTCAGGCTGGGTCCCCTTAGCTCATAACAAGGTTAAAGATATATAGAAACATTGGGGTAACAGTCAACTGGCTATAGTTCCAGGGGTACCCAGGGTACAAATAAGCACCCCTAACTGGCTTTCAGGCTGGGTCCCCTCAGCTCATAACAAGTTTACAAATATATAGAAAGATAGGGGTAACAGTCACCCTGCTATAGTTCCAGGGGTACCCAGGGTAAAAATAAACACTCACCCCAAATCTCCCCCTAACTGACCTTCAGGCTGGGCCCCCTTAGCTCATAACAAGGTTACAGATATATAGAAACATTGGGGTTTCACCCTGCTATAGTTCCAGGGGTACCCAGGGTATAAATAAGCACTCACCCCAAATCTCCCCCTAACTGGCCTTCAGACTGGGCCCCCTTAGCTCATAACAAGGTTACAGATATAGAAACATTGGGGAACAGCCATTAGTGAGAGTTCACACCCACTCTTAATTAATTGACCTTATTGTACCAAAATCAGAGCCTAACTGGACTTCAGGGTAAGTCTGACCTCTCACTCCTCCAGGTCTTTTTTGGGGGGGGCATCCCCACAGTTTGAGAGCCACTTTATTAGTCCAAACCTCAGGTAAACTTGGCTTCACAAAGACATGTGTCATACACACGTGTGGTTATTTATCTATATAAATATTGTGGGTGATTACCAGTTTTGGACATTCCCCTGTGGGCCTTTATAGAGAGCAAAACACACTTTTACTCACTGAAGTTGATATTTTCATGTATGTTCTCAAATTGTATATTCCAAATTTGTCCAGTTGCTTTTGTTTAGCATTAAAGAACCTCTGTTTATATATATATATATATATATATATATATATATATATATATATATATATATATATATATATATATATATATTTATTTATTTTTTTATTATTATTATTATTTTTTTTTTTTAACCTAGTGGGCAAACAGCATGTTCAATCATTTTAAAAATTTTACTTTTTCTTAATAATGATGATATGGACAAGTAAAAGAGTTGAACAGCTATGAAATATAATTGGGAATACAATTGGGAGATAAAATAGAGATATGGAGTTTGTTGGGCAGGTTCAAGTCCATGTGCCACTTTTGGTTTACAAATTGGTACAATGCCAATAGAATGCTATCAGTTGGGCGAGGCCAATATTGCGGCCCCCACTGGAATATTTCTTGCCAGCAATGCAGATGCAATTCCATTTGAAGTGTAAGACATTGAGCCAAGCTGGGGGGCAGCCAACTCCTCACTTATTCCTTCTATCAGTGCAATTTGGTGGGTTTGATCTAAAATCAACCTGAAGAGAACACATGTGCAAAAGGTGATTTTTTTTAATAAAAAATTTAACTGCCATTTCCCCCTTTTTCTTTCGCAGTGGTTCAAAATTAAAAGAAATGTGGTATTTAAACAATTTTGTTTTAAATGTATAATTATTAGATTGTAAGCTCTAAATATGTGTAATTACATATTAGAGGAAAAAGTATATATATATAGCAATGCTTGTACCCTGTTGCCACTTTTAGGGGGTTATTATTTATTAAAGTCCAAATGCCAAAACCCCAAAAAAAAAAAAACATTTTTTTTCTATAAAATCTGAATTTTTAGTGAAAAAAAAAAAACCTTGAATTTTTCAGTATTTATTATACCCCAAGGATGGAAAAAGGCAGAATCTGAAAATCCGGCACCGAGGCTGTATATAATTCAATGGGAGAAGTCCCGATCTGCACTGGGTTTTGAGCAATAATCAGAGTGTTTTTCCTAGAAAAATCAAGATTTTTTTCCAGTTTTTTTCCTGCGCAGGAAATTTCCAGAAAAATGTATTGATAAATAAGGGTAAAAAAAAAACGTGTGGATTTGGTCGTAGTGGTTTTCAGAAAATACTCAGAAGATATTTTTGGATTTTGATAAATAACCCCCTTAGAGAAAATATTGCTGGAAGCTCAAGCAACTCTTGTTCAAAATAAATAAAATTATAAAAATATTTTATATTATATAAAAAAAAGAAAATGGCAAAAGAAGTTTAGATATATTTTAAATAAATATATATATATATATATATATATATATATATATATATATATATATATATATATATATATATATGGATATATATGGAAGCTGCAATCCCTTATATCTGGGCCCTTTAATAGTTATACATACCATTTTATAAATATATTAAAACAATTCAGCAGGATGTATTGATATACATAAGAGCCAATGCACTCTTCTAACCTACAGCAGTGACAGTGGTGGTCCTTTAAACATTATGAAGACTGTATTTTAAAAAAAAAAATGTTTAAAAATTCAGATTTAGTGATTTACATCCCTTCATTAAAACAATGGGCTAAAAATGGCAAGAAATTTCAAATAAAATCCAGAAATTGCAGAGAATTTTTGAAAAATAAGCCCCCACCGCCCTAGAAATAATTACACCTTTCCATTGGCTGTGGCTCATAAAACACGTCATTAATTAGGGGCAATTTCTGTGCAAAGTGTTAGTAGTGCTAATGTGTAGGTGGTTCAGGTCGGAGGCCAACAACCTCAAAAACTCTCAGCAAGGGCTTTAGGTGGGGTGGGAAGAATTTGGATCCCACAAAAAAGAAACATGACTCAAAACAATGGGAACACTGCATTTTTGTGGTCTTTTTCGTCCAGTCTCTTCCCACTTCCCCCATTTTTTTTTTTACTTCTTATTTATAAATGAGAATGAACAGAACGTTTCCAAGCCCCCTACAGGTTTCATTTTGGTGAAGAAGGTTTTGAATAAATATTAACCGAGGAAAAACAATTTGTTTTTCTGTTTTGAGCAATATATTTTTAATGCTGAAGACTTTCATAAAGCCCATGAGCCTGGAGAGGGCCACTCGGGCCCCCAAGAGATAAAGAAGGCAAGTCTAGGATGGATCCTGCAGTCCTAGTTTCTCAGGCTCTTTCACACAGAGTGTAATAGGGATGGGCAGATTTATTACGCCTTCTCAGATCGGGGGGGGGGAATACTGCCACTATTTTATTATGGCAACCACAGAATTTTATGGGGTGCCTTCTTTTGTTGTCCCCCCCTGGAGTTTCAGTTTTATCAGCTGCCTTCTCAAGGAACACATTTTCAGACCAGCGTGGACCTTGCCAATTTTAAAATTTCATGGTCGGGTTTCAAAAGAAATTCTTACCGACCTAGTTTTCAGCTTTTATGAGAGATTCTGCACCCCCAAGCCAACTGCTTGTCCCAACAAACGTGAAGCTGTTCTATATTGTTCTATCTGATTCCATTGATTTGTTCCATTTCTAATGAACAGGCCTTATAAATGTATTCACAATGACTGGGTAATATATGTTTATGGAGAGTTTGGACTTCAAGTGTGCCCAGAGCATTCCTACCCACCCACAGTTGCAAGCTCACAGTGATAGGACTTGCAGGTGCGCACAAATATTCATTGATTTTGAACGGTCACAATTGTATATTATGAATTATATCACACAGTGAGGCCAAAGTTGGACTTGCCGGGCGCAATCTCTTGTAGTGCCACATCTGGTCTGTAGGCACCCGCTGGCTATATTAGTAAGTTCTAGACACATTGGCAAGCCTGTACCAGGTTATAACATTTATTATAAATGATTCTTTGGCCAAAAAGTCTAAGTCTATGTTGTCCACTTACAGCCCTGGAACCTGCTGTCGTTTGACCAGCATTGACATTTATATCTACTCCCTATGTTTGTGCTGGACCTTGGGTTCCATTCTGATGGCTTGTCTTCAGTCTCACTCCTTCTAGGTAGGTCCCACCAACTTCATATTAGTCTTTGGTTGCTAATCTCCAACAACCAGCCCATGTCCTTACTTAGGAGGACCACTAAAGAAGGAACAACTAAACAATCACTGCAGGAGCAAGTACAGAAGTTGAGATATGCATGATAGAATTATGTACACATGGTATGGAAGATATCTTCTTCTAAATTTCCTACGGAATCAAAATAAAGCTGATATAACATATTTTAATATAATCTATCAATGATAATTGATTACTGGGTCCTCAGGGCATTATTAAATGATAGACACCTTTTTTACTGTACTTAGGTTTTCTCCTGGGCTTTGAAAGACCATGAACATAGAGGAATAACCTAAATCAATGGTGTATATATATATATATATATATATATATATATATATATATATATATATATATATATATAAAATAGTAAATGCACCCGCACTCCAATGTTTTTGTGAAAAAAAGTGATACATTTTATTCACAGATGCATATCCAACATTTCGGTCCACAATGGGACCTTTCTCAAGGATTCTCCTTCATCCTTGAGAAAGGTCCCATTGTGGACCGAAACGTTGGATATGCATCTGTGAATAAAATGTATCCTTTTTTTTCACAAAAACATTGGAGTGCGGGTCCATTTACTATTATGTACCAGAAACCTTGACCAACGCACCCACTTTGAAAGAAATCCTATACATATATATATATATATATATATATATATTTATATATATATTTATATATATATATATATACACACACACACAGGTATGGGATCTGTTATCCAGAAACCCATTATCCAGAATGCTCCGAATTACAGAAAGACTGCCTCCCATAGACTTCATTTTATGCAAATAATCCAAATTTTTAAAAAATGATTTCCTTTTTCTCTCTAATCATAAAATAGTTCCTTGTACTTGATCACAACTAAGATATAATTCATGTAAGCAAAACCATCCAGTTGGGTTTATTTAACGTTTACATGATTTCCTTGTAGACTTCGGGTTTGAAGATCCAAATTATGGAAAGATCCCAAAAACCCCAGGTCCCAAGAATTCTGGCTACCAGGTCCCATACCTGTATATATATATGCTAATATACAGCTATATCAGATACAAAATTACTGAACTCCATCTTTGGATGCCTTCTTGCTAGAAAATGCCATCCTGCTCATATTGGTGGGTCTCGATCAACATCATTATCAGCTCTTAAAGATAGGGGTGATAAAATAACCAGGCAACAAGGCTTCCTGTTGTCAGTGTTTGAATGCAAAACAGTTTCCAAAGCTTTTAGAGAAACATATCAATCTTCCTCTTATAATTAGCGGCTACTGTGCCTTTTGCTCCGAATGAAAGGAAGACCTTTCAATGTAGAACATGCAGACGGTTGTTAAAAAGTGTCACTTTTTCATTACAGGAACTTATTTCCATGGCTGCATCCAATATAATAATTATTATCTCGGTGCTCTGGATTTTGCAAATCAAATAGGGATTCTTTTTTTTCCTCTGGACAATCAGATTCCTTGTGAGAGTTGGTGGCACAATGCAACTAGGGTGACAAGAACAATGACCTGGGAGCATTCATACATTATGTTTCTACAGAGTAATCACCTTCATTTATAAAGACCTTTGTACATAAGTGGTAGGAGAGGGGGAAATCTCAGTTTACTTCTCAAAAGGTCTGTCAGGAGACCTAGGCATCTCAGGAAGTAAGAGAGAAGGATACAACAATGATAAATGCAAAATACAGTCATAGTCTATATAACCAACCAAAATGGGAATAAAGGCAGGGATGTAAGATACAAATTTGGGGGTAAAAAGAAAAAAATGACCACCAGGTTAAAACAAAACCACCACCAACTCAATGTTAGAACACTTGCACCTTTTTGAGTTTTAAACCCAATGCTGTAATTTAAATGCAAAGGTTTATTAGTCAGCTATTAGTGTTATCCCATGAGTAATAAAATAATTAAAGAAAGATATTCTTTCTACGTAGGCCACACATACAAGTACAAAGTCTATCTCATTCTTAATCTGTACGAACAACGGCTGTAATACAACTTTTTCTCTGTAATCTGCAGGCTCATCCTCATCATCGCGAGGAAGTCGGGACGGCAAGAACGTCAATGCCTGATGTTTCCCGGACGAAGATGAGTCATTTAAGTCAATGGCCGACTTCACTATGTCAAGTGAGCTGAGGGTTCATTGATCAGTTAAATAAAAAATAAATGAAATCCTAGAAAATGTTCTGCACCAGAAAGAA
Source organism: Xenopus laevis (assembly GCF_017654675.1). Lineage (NCBI taxonomy): Eukaryota > Metazoa > Chordata > Amphibia > Anura > Pipidae > Xenopus > Xenopus laevis. The sequence goes on from NC_054375.1 coordinate 2,726,041, forward strand.
ATTTAAATTGCATTTTAAAATATAAAGTGGATTAGCTTTTATTTATTTTTTTAAATTCTTGGCTAATGGCTTGAATTTCTGGAAAAATAATGAAAAATGTAAACTTTTTTTTTTTTTTTAAAAACAATAAAATAATAATTTCACCCCAACCCATAGTATAAGGAAAGAAGTTTTCAGCATTAAAAAGAGGTTTTCTGCTTCATTAAACCTGATACCCTGTGACTCTCAACACACGTGCCTAAATTAGTCCTCTATTTTGTGATATCCCTTTGAGAGCAGCTCCTATTGAGAACGGAACAAAGGCCACGACCCAGAGGTCAGAGAGTAACTGAGAAAGTCTGACCTTCCTTTGTTGGAAGCCGTCTATGTTTATTTTGCCTAAGTAAAGATCACCAATACATTAAGTAAAGAGGATTAAAAAGGTTATACCCCAAGGGATGCGATTCAAACAAGTTGCAAAACATCACGTCAAGCATTAGGAGCGGCCCTTACACGGCTACATACAAGGCTCCCTACAGGTAATGCTTCCTAAAATACCAAATAACAAACACAATATGTAAAATATGTTCTTAAAGGAAGAAAGGCTTGTATTTTATAAAAAAAAGTAACATTTAATTATTTATTTTTTTTAAAAAAATTCAAAAATATTATGTTTTTAGAATTACAATACACTGCATACATTTAATGCCGAAACCCATTTCTATGTAAGAGGAAAATTAACATCAGATTTAACGCCTTTCTTTTACTATAGAAAAATGAATTAATAGAGGCACGGGGGAATGTATTATTTGGGCAGCTCTAAATTCTTATTTTATTTTACTTTTCTTAAATTAGAAATAGCTTTTTTGCCATTGTTTTAACCATTTCAGAAAGACATTGTATCCGGAAAACACTCCAGAGTATTCTATATAACAGATCCCATCCCAGTATTGTTTTTAACCCTTTAATTACCATAGCTCACAGACGCTACAATCCTCTGTATCACAGTTTGTACTTATTCTAGGTTTATAGATTCTTGTTTGTTTCATGAAGGAAAGGTGTGGCCCGCACTAAAACATTAAATCTAGTGCCAATACATTCTGCAATACTTAATAGAGAAGATTCATTCCTGCCCATGTGATGCTTACAGTCAAGTAGGCATGGGTCATTTCCATCAGTAGCCATGCAACCCACCGTAACTTTATTTTTGAAAATATAAATATTTAAATAAGTATAAATATGAAGTTAATGCTGCAAATCTTTATTCTACTCCAGATCGCCCATAAACATTCAAATAAAGATAGATTAACCTTGTTTGGAATAGTGTCCGTTGGGATAAATAAAAAAAAAAGGAGTCGATAAATAATTTTTTTGTTGTTTTTGCTCAAGTCTCATCACTGCAATCCTTAACTGCATCTTTAGTCTTATACTGATGAGTGTTTGACTATTTATCTGTCTAGTTCTATGGGGATAAACTACCCAAAGTAAGAAATAGAAACAGAAAAATGGAAAGTTCTATTTTACTAAGGTGTAAAAAAAAGTTTTCAAATTTACATTTTAAAAATTAAAAAAATTCCTAATGGATAGCTTTGTATTTATAGCAAAATAATGCAGACGCACAGATAATATAGAAACAAAACTCATAAATGCAAATTGCTTTAAAATATTTTGCACAATATCATTTCCATTTTTAAAATGATGCTGCACATTCGAATACGTATGGTAGTCTAACTTCTTATTTTTAAGCAAACTTATTAAAATATGCCGTTTTCTATACTTCCTTGAAGTTTGCATATTTCTGACCTGTATTGCATTGATTATAGAATAAAATTTAAGTCATCAATGCAACTAATAATAAAGATAAAGATAGAAAGACTAAAATTGTTGGCCATATGTAAGACGGAGTTTGATATGCTGCAATTTCATATATATATATATATATATATATATATATATATATATATATATATATATATATATATATATATATATAAAATTATCAATACAACAAATAAACAGATTCAGAAGCTATGGAAAGTTCTTGGTCATTTGTCTAAAGACATGCGCATTGTGTAATAAACTATTTATCTTCTTACACAAATGTATTGATTTTTTATAATTTGGTTCACACTTTTGGTCTATAAAAATTCACCCATGTAATTAAAATCTAAATGATCCCATTAGAGTGCTTAATAACAAGTAAAAAATATATTTTACTCTCAGGCAGCAGTAACAGCCTCAGAAATGATAGTTGTAACACAATATGAAATTTAGCTGTGCAACAAATGCCACCAAACTAGCAAATATTTCACTAATTATACAGATATTAGTTTACACTGACACAAGGCAATTGCCTAATGTAGGTTTAGTATATAGATCAGATTTATGTAATTTCAAATAAATTTTATTCATAATCTCTAACATGTAAAGCAGAATTAGAAAATGTCCACTAATAATTCCACAGATTTTATGGTATCTGACAACATATCTGAGGAACTTTCAGTAAATACAAATAAATACAAATTGTCACATTTTAAGTTCCTAATAATGTCTTTTATTATTTAATAATCCACATTTTACTTTATTTCATTATTTTACATTTATTGAATATTTCGTCATTTTGGGAAACCAAAACGACTAAATTCCCCCTATGAGCTTTTAAGTTTCACTTTATTTTTATATAAATATTTATTGTAATACATTTTTAGTATTTCTGAGAGAATAAAAAAATTAAAGAAGTTACCTGTAGTGTTTAATAAAATAGAATGGTTTTATAAATTCATAAAAATGTGCTTGTTTAGATAAAAGTGCAGGCTATAAAGTGATATCCCTTTATAAAAAAATAAAGAACAGAAAACACCTGAATGTCATGTAAATGTTCTTTATTAATTCTGATTAAGTCTTTAAATTTTGATACACGGCAAATAGCTTGAAGAATTTTATGTTCTCGCTAATTAAGGGGGTGTATTTATAAGATATATATATTTAATATAAATATATATATTTATATTATTATATGTATTTATATATCTATATCATTTTTGTGTGAATTCATTTTTAAAATATTAACAAAAAAATGTGTTATTTGAATCTACATATATTTAAACAGGTGATATTTAAGTAGCTAAACTGTAAAAATGTTTCTTGTTAATAAACATTTTATTAAATGTATATACTTCAGCAAGATCTCAGTACTCTGAATTTAAAACTAAAATTTTAAAATTGCATTTCCATTTTGATAGATGGTGACGTTAGCTATTAAAGATAATTAGATAATAAAGTAGGACTGTTAGAGCGTTTAATACTGAATGTTTTTGATCTTTTTTTATGTGTAGAATTAAACCATGACTACATGTAAAAACATTTCTGGGTAAAAGCTTTTTATTTACTATGATTGCTTTATTTGGAGTGTGTGCTGTATGATTTTTATAAGCATTAATGAAAGGATACCAGTGGGTGTGTCAAATGAATCTGAATGTAAGCTCCACTGGCGATGGGACTAATGTGAAATAGTGAAAAATCTATATATCTATAAATCTATAGCTCTCTATCACAACAAAATGAAATAAAATGCATTTACAGTGGACACTACTTTAAATATACCCCCATTTTATGTTTTTCAGGGGACCAGAAAAACACAATAGTATAAAATTCAGCAAAATCAGGGAAATGTATTATGCATAATCTATAGAAAAAAATACGATGTAAACTGAGGGAAAATTTTAAATCAATTGAGGTTTTACTGTATTTCTCTAAAAGAAATCTACTTTACATGTGCCCCAGTTGGACATGTATAAAAATATTTAATTTAAGCATTCTGCTGGTATAAAACTACATCCAAAATTGTCATTTCCTCCCCTTTCCATTGTGCGTGTACTTTAAAAAACAAAAATTCAGAATGAAATTAAAATAATCGAAATCTTTGTATATATTACAGAAATAAAATAATTATGAAAGCAGGATACGATTGCCTCATTCGAAACCAAGAAAAATGTAGCTACTACTAAATGGTTAAAAAAGATGGCGTTTATACCTCTCAGACGTAGACTAATGCTGGCAGCCACATGGTTAATTTTTAGAAGAAGATCTTGTACAGAACAGAAAATCTGCGCTGTTTAAAGAGATTGACAAAAGGACAGAGTAGGACAGAGTAGAACAGAGCACTCAATGTCTGGGACACCAGTTTAAGGTTTGGCAGCTCTGGATTCGTTGGACTAACCCTTGAAATCTTAATCCACAGCTATTGCTCTGTTTTCTCCCATTTTAGCATCCAAACTGTGACTAACTCCCTCATTATACAACTTCTGGCAGATTGTAAAGCAAACTTATTGTACAGACTCACAAAACACCTTAACCCTATAAAGGCTCCCGATCAGCTTTGTATATCATCTGCCCTTCCCAGCCATCAAGAGTTAATTTAAACAAGCCTATGACTAGCACTGGTGGGAGATTGCTTCCTCTTTTGCAAATGTCCCCATTCCCAAGCTGTATTTGTCTTTTTAATTGACTTTAGTTCCCCTTTGCATTTCCTACATTCCTTATGTATTAAGTTCGGAATGAGCTAGTAATTCTGCAAACTTGTGTTTCTTTCAATAACCTAAACGTTAATTGGATTTTAGCTATTTTTATGTTTTCTGAATATCATTTTTATGAAAGAATATGTACCCTCGAAAAGATTGCCAATTAAGTGAAAATAACATAGAAAATAATTAAAATAATTAGAAAAAGCAATGAAAATAAATGGTTAAACGAAGGAAAAACTAAACTAAATAAAAACGATCCATCCACCAACTGTGTGAGATTTCCTCTGAATACATCAAGCAATGCTCGAGGAATAAAAAACACGCTGAACAGCTAGTAAATAACAATAAAGAAAAACTGGATTTCAGCAGATTCTTATAAAAGCTTCCTTCTAAATTTGTATAAAATGTGCTGAGTTGCAAAAAAATGTTTTTCCTTGACGGCACTCTTTCCTAACCACACCCAAGCCGACACTCACTGAAGAATAATATTTTAACCCTTATATTGACACTCGTATACAGCAAGAAACGTTATGACGCAAGGCAGACAACTATTAAAATACTTCCAGCCCAAAAACGTTAAAGAGAAAAAAAAATGCTAATCGAGGGTTAAGGAAATTTACAAGATAATCTTAAAATGTTTAGTGAAGTTTAATTTGGGAGTACGTTGTAAATGAATGAAAGCAAAATATATTTATATATGCTGCAAATATGGATATGTATTTATATAGATATTCTTTTTCAACCAAAAACATTAAAAATAAAAAACTGATGGTCGACTAAGAAACCTTTCTTTGGGTCCTGGGACCTGAGTTTTTAAATAGGCATTCTTAAAGTATTCGATTCAGTATGAAACATATATAATAAAACATATGTCTTAAAAAATAAAACAAAAAATATATATATCATATAAAATTCTCCTAAAAGAAAAAAAAAAAAAAAAAAAAAAAAAAAAATATATATATAATATAAAGGTAGTTATAAAATATATATTTTCAGATTTCTGTGGTTTTTGTTCTAGTTCACCTGCTACTATTCCTCCCAAATTTCCACCTTAAAACTATTACGGGCCAGGCCTCTCAATGCTGAAGCAGCGTGGAAGGAAAATGAACTGCAGGCTTTTTAGGAAACAAGATGTGGGATTTCTTGCTGTGTTTAGTAATGAGTAAGATGAACGGACCGCACTATTTGACAGTGCAGTTGGTCACAGCAAGATTTCCCACAATGCTGTTGTTGATATACTGGGGGCAGGGGCGTAACTACAGAGCAAGCAGCAGGGGGACCAAGGAGGTTTAGGGGTCCCCACGAGGCCCAAATAATGAGCTATTTCAACATATATATTGGTAAAACAGGACAAACTCTGGATATACTCCCCCATGCAAAGAAACTAGAGACAGTCACACGAGTACCAGGAAATACACTCCCCTGTGCAAAGAAAGTAGAGACAGTCACACGAGTACCAGGAAATACACTCCCCTATGCAAAGAAAGTAGAGACAGTCACATGAGTACCAGGAAATACACTCTCCCGTGCAAAGGAAGTAGAGACAGTCACACGAGTACCAGGAAATACACTACCCCGTGCAAAGGAAGTAGAGACAGTTACACGAATACCAGGAAATACACTCCCCCGTGCAAAGGAAGTAGAGACAATCACATGAGTACCAGGAAATACACTCCCCCGTGCAAAGGAAGTAGAAACAGTCACACGAGTACCAGGAAATACACTCCCCCATGCAAAGGAAGTAGACACAGTTACACGAGTACCAGGAAATACACTCCCCCGTGCAAAGGAAGTAGAGACAGTTACACGAGTACCAGGAAATACACTCCCCCGTGCAAAGGAAGTAGAGACAGTCACACGAGTACCAGGAAATACACTCCCCCATGCAAAGGAAGTAGAGACAGTCACACGAGTACCAGGAAATACACTCCCCCGTGCAAAGGGAGTAGAGACAGTCACACAAGTACCAGGAAATACACTCCCCCGTGCAAAGAAAGAAGAGACAGTCACATGAGTACCAGGAAATACACTCCCACGTGCAAAGAAAGAAGAGACAGTCACATGAGTACCAGGAAATACAATCCCCCGTGCAAAGGAAGTAGAGACAGTCACACGAGTACCAGGAAATATACTCCCCCGTGCAAAGGAAGTAGAGACAGTCACACGAGTACCAGGAAATACACTCCCCCGTTCAAAGGAAGTAGAGACATTCACACCAGTACAAGGAAATACACTCCCCCTTGCAAAGGAAGGAGAGACAGTCATACGAGTACCAGGAAATACACTCCCCCATGCAACGGAAGTAGAGACAGTCACATGAGTACCAGGAAATACACTCCCCTGTGCAAAGGAACTAGAGACAGTCACACAAGTACCAGGAAATACACTCCCCCGTTCAAAGGAAGTAGAGACATTCACACAAGTACCAGGAAATACACTCCCCCGTGCAAAGGAAGGAGAGACAGTCACACGAGTACCAGGAAATACACTCCCCCCGTACAAAGGAAGTAGAGACAGTCACACAAGTACCAGGAAATACACTCCACCGTTCAAAGGAAGTAGAGACATTCACACAAGTACCAGGAAATACACTCCCCCATGCAAAGGAAGTAGAGACAGTCACATGAGTACCAGGAAATACACTCCCCCATGCAAAGGAAGTAGAGACAGTCACACAAGTACCAGGAAATACACTCCCCCGTACAAAGGAAGTAGAGACAGTCACACGAGTAGCAGGAAACACACTCCCCCATAAATGTAATTTTTTAAAAAAAGATGAAATAAAAAATAAAATATAAAAATGTGTCATCACTTCACTAAAAACCATTTTTCATAGAAATAATAATATGTTTTCATGTTGAATGTAGAATTATGGACAGTTTGAAGTTGTAACACTAGTGCCCAGAGGTGAATAAACTGACTGTGTAATTTGGTTACTTTCACCAGTCGGAGTGGAATTTAGGGGGCCGATATCAATTCATCATCGTTGAGGATATCCCATGCAGCAAGAAACAAATGTGGCTCCATAAAGGATTCTAATTGCCCCCATATCTTGGCATGACTGCTCTAAGCCAGCACAGGGTTTGAGGTCTGAGTTGTGGTTTTCTAGACTAACCATACCAAATCCTAAAACCTGGCCTGATGAAATGTTTTGGAGATCAGAAGTCAGCTGGTTACTCTACAGAAATGATATATAGGGGGGCCACTGATATATAATAAATGCTCGTATTATTATAATAACATGGAGCTCGGTGCCAAGCTTCTTGTGGCAAACATCCAGCAAACAAGACAAGGGCCAATTCCTACAAGAAAAAATATTTCTTGATCTCTTCTGAAATAATATAAGAAACCATGATACAGTGGGGGAAGCAGAATAAACCCAGAGTACTGTAGAACTGTCAGATTTCACACCCGGCGGCTGCTGTGATGAATTATTCATGGAATGCCCAAGTAGGGGACTACATAGAGTTATGGAAGTGTGAAATGTCAAGATGGATGGAAATATAAAGAAGAAAAAGCAAGTGGATCTCCTTCAGTTGTAAGACTTCAGATCCCAGCATCCTCAGCAAAATATTTATAGACAGTAGGGCAAGATGGAGACAGTAGGACAATATGGAGACAGTAGGGCAAGATGGAGACAGTAAGACAAGATGGAGACAGTAGGAAAAGATGGAGACAGTAAGACAAGATGGAGACAGTAGGACAAGATGAAGACAGTAGGACAAGATGGAGACAGTAGGGCAAGATGGAGACAGTAGGACAAGATGGAGACAGTAGGATAAGATGGAGACAGTAGGACAAGATGGAGAAAGTAGGGCAAGATGGAGACAGTAGGACAAGATTGAGACAGTAGGACAAGATGGAGACAGTAGGACAAAATGGAGACTGTAATACAAGATGGAGACTGTAGGACAAGATGGAGACAGTAGGACAAGATGGAGACAGTAGGATAAGATGGAGACAGTAGGACAAGATGGAGAAAGTATGGCAAGATGGAGACAGTAGGACAAGATTGAGACAGTAGGGCAAGATGGAGACAGTAGGATAAGATAGAGACTGTAATACAAGATGGAGACTGTAGGACAAGATGGAGACAGTAGGACAAGATGGAGACTGTAATACAAGATGGAGACAGTAGGACAAGATGGAGACAGTAGGACAAGATGGAGACAGTAGGACAAGATGGAGACAGTAGGACAAGATAGAGACTGTAATACAAGATGGAGACTGTAGGACAAGATGGAGACAGTAGGACAAGATGGAGACTGTAGGACAAGATGGAGACAGTAGGGCAAGGTGGAGACAGTAGGATAAGATGGAACCAGTAGGGCAAGATGGAGGCAGTAGGGCAAGAAAGAGGCAGTAGGGCAAGATGGAGGCAGTAGGATATGATGGAGACTGTAGAACAAGATGGAGACAGCAGGGCAAGATGGAGACAGTAGGACAAGATGGAGACAGTAGGGCAAGATGGAGACAGTAGGGCAAGATGGAGACAGTAGGACAAGATGGAGACAGTAGGACAAGATGGAGACAGTAGGACAAGATGGAGACGGTAGGACAAGATGGAGACAGTAGGACAAGATGGGGACAGTAGGACAAGATGGCGACAGTAGGACAAGATGGAGACAGTAGGGCAAGATGGAGACAGTAGGGCAAGACAGCAACTACCCATAGGTTGGACAACTCTATTTTAAAAAAAATGATAGGCTCTTGCAAAATCTGTTCTGCTCTGGGCCCCACCACAACTCTGGCTGCTACAGAGTCCCACTAATAGAGCCATAACGAGTGCTGTAACTGGCAGTTTAGATGATTGAAGAGTCTGTGTGAATATTAATATTCAGGCACCCGTTGCCCCGTGCCACTGCTAATATTTAACCTGTGAATTCAGGGAACATGCCAATAACAACACAATTGTGAGGCTTCTCTCCCGCATAGGGGCCCTCACATATAAAGTAAAATGAAGAAAGCAGGGGGAAAAGGTACAAAAGTCTGACTTGTGGGTGACTGCCACACTTTACTGCTTTTATTTGACCCTCTTTTTATTATTAAATAAAACAGAGCATGTGCAAAGTTGGGGAAGGTGGCTATACACTGGCAGATTGTGGCTACCCTTGAAGAGTTGAAAGTCTATTTGCTCAGGAATTGGCAGCTTTAGAGTAGTAGTAGTAGCAGCAGTCCTGTCCTGCTTTATGGCAGCTGATATTCTAGCTATCTGTATAACAGAACATTCTGTCCCAGTGGCTGCACAGATCCTATCTGATCCCCATTGTAAGCAGCAGTCCTGTCCTGCTTTATGGCAGCTGAGATTCTAGCTATCTGTATAACAGAACATTCTGTCCCAGTGGCTGCACAGATCCTGATCCCCATTATAGAAAGTCATTTTTATAGCAGGCATTCTGAGATGATAGTATGCCTTTAAGAGAGCAGTGCAAGAGGTTGGCATTATTATGAGTCCAGGCCCCCCCCCGTCACTGTGGGTGCCAAGTCAGAATAATGGTTAAAAAGAGAAAAAATTGGGAGGGGAGGGAAGAAAGAGAGAGAATTGGGGGGTCGGGGGTAATCGCGTCTCATTCTCACACTGTTTGGAGAAGCCACAAAAAAGCCAAAACAAGATGGAGGGCGGACAACGGTGAAATGTCGGCAAACAAAAGCCTTTCTATATTTATCTTGTCTGTGAGGGGAAAGGGGGAGTCTTTGGGTTTATAACTTCACTCACATTAATAGGGAGAAGCCACACGGGGTGATACAGCTACTCCCGAAATGCCGTGCCCTCTATTAACCCCTCATGCTCCATAAGGGACCACTATTCCTTCTACTGCGTTTCAAAATAGATACTTTTGTGTTTTGTTTTGCTTTTTTTTTTTTGCTTTTTCTCAAAAAGACTTTTCACGTTACAGATTTTTTTAAACTTCCTGTTCACAAACCACAACTACTTCCTGTGATCACTCGAATGTCCTCATAATCAGAGAGGGGCGAATAGGGGTCTAAATCTGCCTATATTACATTATATACAGTGATGCAACTTAATATTGGTACCCCAGAAACACTGCAAATCAACCAGGAGCCCCACTGTCCCTCTATACTCCTGCACCCCCAAACCTTGGGATAATGATCTGTATCTCACACATATATTGATATTGTACATCAGTCAGGAACCCCACTGTCCCCTCTATACTCCTGCACCCCCAAACCTTGGGATAATGATCTGTATCTCACACATATATTGATATTGTACATCAGTCAGGAACCCCACTGTCCCTCTATACTCCTGCACCCCCAAACCTTGGGGATAATGATCTGTATCTCACACATATATTGATATTGTACATCAGTCAGGAACCCCACTGTCCCCTCTATACTCCTGCACCCCCAAACCTTGGGATAATGATCTGTATCTCACACATATATTGATATTGTACATCAACCAGGAACCCCACTGGCCCCTCTATACTCCTGCACCCCCAAACCTTGGGATAATGATCTGTATCTCACACATATATTGATATTGTACATCAGTCAGGAACCCCACTGTCCCTCTATACTCCTGCACCCCCAAACCTTGGGGATAATGATCTGTATCTCACACATATATTGATATTGTACATCAGTCAGGAACCCCACTGTCCCTCTATACTCCTGCACCCCCAAACCTTGGGATAATGATCTGTATCTCACACATATATTGATATTGTACATCAGTCATGAACCCCACTGTCCCTCTATACTCCTGCACCCCCAAACCTTGGGCTAATGATCTGTATCTCACACATATATTGATATTGTACATCAGTCATGAACCCCACTGTCCCTCTATACTCCTGCACCCCCAAACCTTGGGATAATGATCTGTATCTCACACATATATTGTACAAGGCACATTTACAGGAATCAATCTGTGAAACACACACTGACGCATAGAAACAATGTCACTCCCCAATGGGCTGATTATAGTGACGTAGAGACAATATACAGATACATCAGCTGAAAGAGGCCGGTAGCTGTGGCTACGCACAAGGAGAAGCAGAATGCGCCAGAAATATCCAACACATGTATAAATAGCTTCAACTACACAAAGAGCAACACACTGGCATTAGCAAAACAGTGATACACACACACCTCACACTTCCACATCAGCATGTGTAACCCTTATATTCCTCTGCAAGTGACTCACCCACACTGAATAAGCCCCAAACATTCAGCCAATTGGATCAGACCGGGGGCTTGCGTAGTGTGAAGGGCCAAGCGGATTCCTTGGATTCGGAAGGGTCTCTTAGGTCAATGGGCCAATCACTAGCCAATTTCTCCAGTAGTGGGTAAAATAGATAAAAACCTTTAACAGACTCGTTTCCTAAAGGGGTGAGAGTTGCACCCCTGAATATTCTAATGCACAATAAACGGGGATAAGTCCAAAAAAGATAGCCTAGATACCAGTCATTGTCTGACTGTCCCTATGCCAATTTGCAAGTTAAATCCCAAAAATAGGAGGGTGTGGGTGGTTGGGTGTTACTGGAATCAAGAAGGGTATAGGGGCCTATATTACACCCATTTTTCAATAAGGAATGTTGGGGATCACGTAGAGCACATTTGCTTTGTTTCTCTCTCTCCTTTATGGGAAGTCAGAACATATTATTTCTACCCCCCGCTTATTTATACAGAATCCTATACCCTAAAATTCCCCCCCAAAAAAATCACCCCAGTAATTTGGACATATTTTCATCTCTGAAATGCTGTCAATCCCTGTGACCCTGGAAATAATCTGGATTTTCCTTTAAACGTTACAGGAATCATTTATGTCCATTAGTAGGTCCAACCCAGTGTCCAACTGGCCCTCTGGGATACCAAGAAAATTCCCGGTGGGCCCAGGTGTCAGTGGGCCTCTTGCTTCTAAGCATTTAGCCTAGATCATGGTCATTCCCTATTTCTTTATGGGAAAAAAGAGGCTTAATAATGTAAAAGTATAGTAAGTAGATATAAAAGACTAGGAGAATAAAGAAGTTGAGTTAAGAGAGGAGGAATAATAGTCTGGAAAGTGGCCCTACAGTCTAAGGTTTTCTGCTGGGCCCCTGGCATTCCAGTCCCACACTGGTCCAACCTATTGGTTTCGTTTCATTATGTGAAGGAAGTTACCTGCCAACGACGCCAGAACAAGTCCTACCTTGTGGAAAAATAACTCGGAGACGCCAATTCGTTAACATCTTCCTTTCCTGCGTTCATCATAATCCTTGGTGATTTTGGCAAATTGTTGTCATTTTGTCTTATTATACCCTTAAATGTTAATTTGCTCAGGGAATGGTACCTCAGACATTTAGGGGCCTATTTAGTAAGCCTCAAATTTTTCTGCATGAGTTTTTAAGGGGAAAATCTGATTTGTTTTTACTTTTTTTATTGTTTGTTACAGCATTTGTGTACAGAGAGTTATTTTCATCAGACCAAATCAGATTTTTAAGAGGGAAAAAACTAGAATTTTAAAAAGGGAAAAAAAACCTAGAATTTTTAGAGGGAAAAAAAAACCTAGAATTATTTGAGATTTATCTTATAGGTGCTAAAGATCCAAAAATACTCCAGCTAAAACCTGTCGAAGTCATGTAAAATTCAATGGCAGATGACCCTTTTGCATTTGGAGAATGTTGTTTTGCCTTCACATTTCATTCAAAAATCCAAAAAGTCCAGGGTTTTGAGCAGCAATTCGAAAAAGTTGCACAATTCAAATTTTGTCGAGACTTTTTCCCGCACGTACAATTTTCGTTTGGATTTTTATAGTAAATTTAGCAAGATTTTGGTTGGGAGTTAGGTTGAATCTTTATTTTTAAAATAAGATAAATTTGAGTTTTAATACGTATCCCCCATAGTGCTGTGCTGTCCCTGTAGGGACATGTACAGGTATGGGACCTGTTATCCAGAATGCTTGGGACCTGTGGTTTTTGGATAATGGATCTTTCTGTAATTTGGATCTTCATCCCTTAAATCTGCTAGAAAATCATATAAATGGGAAATAAACCCAACAGACTGGTTTTGCTTCCAATAAGGATTAATTATATCTTAGTTGGGATCAAGTACAAGCAACTGTTTTATTATTACACAGAAAAAGGAAATTATTTCTAAAAATTTGGATTATTTGGATAAAAAGAGTCCATGGGAGAAAGTATATGTATCGCGTGACCAAAACAAAAATTAAATTATAATAAAATGAATATGTGCTTTCTAAATTCTAAACGAAACATAAATATTTGATTTCAATATTGACTGTTTTTGTAATTCCTCCTTTGACAGCAATATCCTTTTTTGACAAAAAAAGTGCTTATTGAATCAAATTCTAAAATTTATGTTTGCCAACATCAAAAACATTTTCTGACTGCGATAATATGTATTGGATGATATTATATTTTTTCTATTAATGCAGTCATATATCGCCCTATGACATTTGAATACTTATACTTATACTTAATAATTTAATATGTATCTTTACCAAAGATATTCAAAAATATGGATGTTTTTCTAAAAATATAAATGTAGAATATTGTATTTCACTACTTAAGATTTTACCAAAAAAAGTACCAAAAAATATATAACTGTCTATATATTTAAGATAAATGCTGACTTTTAAAGTCTTAAAAATATTCCTATCACATCTCATTCAACCAAAATGATATAAAATAGACATAGAACCTGCTACTAAAAATACTGACGAAAATATTGAAAATATTCACTGATTTGCAGATACAGTATGTCTGTAACAAAGATATTTAGCTACATACTGTATATTATAATGAAAATGCAACGCAGAATATTCATATTTACCACAGAAACAAAAAATTCTGAAAACAAAATACCAAAAATAAAAAATATATAAAAATACTAACAAATTAATGCTACTGAAATAATGGCCATTATTATCCATACATGAATATACACATATCCATAAACAAAAAATAATATGAAATGTTGATCTCTAAAATAAAATTCTGTTAAAATCAGCAAATATCACATAAATCTGTAAAAAAATAAATAAAAAAAAATTCACATTGAACATTAAATAAAAATATAAATTGAATATTTTTAAAATATTATAATAGAGAAGAACCTCAACAAGAAAAAGTTATTCCTTTGTGGCATAAGGCAATATATTTAGGCAATAAATGATGAGTTAGGCACAGGAGCGGAAGCCCTCGTGGTTGCCACGTAATACCGAGGTGGTAGGTTTTATTCTCACCAGGGTACAATCTGAGTTGGGTACATATATTCTCCCTGAGTTTGTACAAGGCCTTGGGTTCAGTTCAAACCAGGACACTATCTGCAAGAAGTATTTAAGTTTTCCATGTGTTTGTGTGAGGCCTTCAGCTTGATTTTGACCAGGGCACAATCTGTGTAGGGTCTTTATGTTCTTTCTCATGTTTGTGTAGGACTTTGGGATTGAGTCACAATCTGTTCACGGTCTTTTTGTTCTCCCCCGTGTGTTTGTGTGGGTTTCCTTGAAATACAAAACGTCCTGGAAGATTGATCGGCTCCTTATGAAATGGACTCTAGTGTTCATGTGCCATCGGTGAGAACTTCAATTGGAAGTTCTAGTTGGGTAGGGGCTCAAGGTCTTTAATGCTCCTCCAATATTTTGCTAATAAGTTTCTGCAATTTGCTGGGATAACGTTTGTATACTCCTGATCTAGACAGGTTTAAAGAAAAAAACAAATGCTTGGACTCTTCTGCCAACCATTGAGGTTTTTAAAAGCATTAATAGAGATCCCTGTATCCATCGGGACCTAACAGACCACTTCTTTCATGGAGCGATCATTGTTCCAAGATTGGGTTCTGTACTCAACAGTGTAGCCATTGATTTTGTTTCTGAGGAACTCAAGAGGCAAGTTAGAGAAGATAGACCTGTTTGATGGAATGATGGAATGACAGGTGTGATCTTTGAAGACCCCAATAAGAAGATGAGTAATAAGTTAATCTACTAATGAGTAAATGAATAAGTAAAAGTGAGGGCCAATAGGGCGAGTAGAACAAACTACGAATGGCCGAAAAAAAAGAGTAATTAAAAAATAAAAGAGATGCGGTAACAAACAGTAATTTAGTGAAACTAACATACATTCCTCTGATGGATCTAGTAGAGGTAAATCTAGACTTGATGACTAATCATTGAAGACTTTCACTCCTCTTCGGAGCAGCTTCTTCAGTTCAACTGGTACGGGAAGTCCGAAACCTTCACAGGCATGTTCTGATGGATTTTATCTTGCTTAAGCTTTGTACCAGAGATAAAGCTCCCAACCTCCAGTTGGCAGCAAAGATCCAGCTAAAGGCTTGTCAAATGGACATTAGTGATAGGTAACTCAAGGACCGACCAGTCAAAATTGTTGCGGCTGGAATATAAAATATGTGTATTTGGGCTGAGAAAATCTGTGCCATGTTTTTCAAGTACTCAGCAGGCTCCTGAACAAGAGGGGGTTCAATGTGCCAACAGTAGCTGGGCATCTGAGGTGACAAATAATATTAAAACCTGTAGGAGATGTTCTCTAGCTGAGAATAAAGAGCAGGATCTCTTTATTGTAACTGCCTGTTTCAAAAGGTCAGCAGGCTTTTTCTTCCCCCCCCCCTTGGAAGGGCTTCAAATGTGTCCAAGCAACGGGCAGCTGGGATACGGCCAGGAGGTACTGGTTGGCACAATTGGTTGGCAGAGGCTCTACATGGAGGCAACGCGGCTGGTCTCTGAATGCCCAGTAACCTTGAACGGACTCGATTAACCCCCTAACTTCAGTGACTGTCTTAGGTAGTCCCAAAATGCATTTCCACATTTAAAGCAAGGTTTATATTTCTGCTCTTAATAGTTACCCAAAGCAAGAAGTGGGTCCAAGAGTATGAATGAAACCCCCCAGTTTATAGGTGAGGGGAAGAACCACAATTAAAGTTTTATTTATCACATTGGATTCAGACTTATAACAAGATGAATTTAAAAGCCACAAGCAGCCAAACATTTGTGCTACTGATAGCTGAGGTATAGTAACTACAGCTGTCCACCAATCATTTCTTTCAATTACGGAGTACCAGAACAAAAATGCTTCTGTAGCAGCACATAGCAGAGAGGATAAAAGTCTCTGGGATAGCAGGTATAGTAGGGAGAGATGGTGTCTATAGTAACAGTGGGATAATAGTCTCTGGGAAGGGAGTGTGACTGTGGGATAGCAGGTATAGTAGGGAGAGATGGTGTCTATAGTAACAGTGGATAATAGTCTCTGGGAAGGGAGTGTGACTGTGGGATAGCAGGTATAGTAGGGAGATATGGTGTCTATAGTAACAGTGGATAATAGTCTCTGGGAAGGGAGTGTGACTGTGGGATAGCAGGTATAGTAGGGAGAGATGGTGCCTATAGTAACAGTGGGATAATAGTCTCTGGGAAGGGAGTGTGACTGTGGGATAGCAGGTATAGTAGGGAGAGATGGTGTCTATAGTAACAATGGATAATAGTCTCTGGGAAGGGAGTGTGACTGTGGGATAGCAGGTATAGTAGGGAGAGATGGTGTCTATAGTAACAGTGGATAATAGTCTCTGGGAAGGGAGTGTGACTGTGGGATAGCAGGTATAGTAGGGAGAGATGGTGTCTATAGTAACAGTGGATAATAGTCTCTGGGAAGGGAGTGTGACTGTGGGATAGCAGGTATAGTAGGGAGAGATGGTGCCTATAGTAACAGTGGATAATAGTCTCTGGGAAGGGAGTGTGACTGTGGGATAGCAGGTATAGTAGGGAGAGATGGTGTCTATAGTAACAGTGGATAATAGTCTCTGGGAAGGGAGTGTGACTGTGGGATAGCAGGTATAGTAGGGAGAGATGGTGCCTATAGTAACAGTGGATAATAGTCTCTGGGAAGGGAGTGTGACTGTGGGATAGCAGGTATAGTAGGGAGAGATGGTGCCTATAGTAACAGTGGATAATAGTCTCTGGGAAGGGAGTGTGACTGTGGGATAGCAGGTATAGTAGGGAGAGATGGTGCCTATAGTAACAGTGGATAATAGTCTCTGGGAAGGGAGTGTGACTGTGGGATAGCAGGTATAGTAGGGAGAGATGGTGTCTATAGTAACAGTGGGATAATAGTCTCTGGGAAGGGAGTGTGACTGTGGGATAGCAGGTATAGTAGGGAGAGATGGTGTCTATAGTAACAGTGGGATAATAGTCTCTGGGAAGGGAGTGTGACTGTGGGATAGCAGGTATAGTAGGGAGAGATGGTGTCTATAGTAACAGTGGATAATATTCTCTGGGAAGGGAGTGTGACTGTGGGATAGCAGGTATAGTAGGGAGAGATGGTGTCTATAGTAACAGTGGATAATAGTCTCTGGGAAGGGAGTGTGACTGTGGGATAGCAGGTATAGTAGGGAGAGATGGTGTCTATAGTAACAGTGGATAATAGTCTCTGGGAAGGGAGTGTGACTGTGGGATAGCAGGTATAGTAGGGAGAGATGGTGTCTATAGTAACAGTAGATAATAGTCTCTGGGAAGGGAGTGTGACTGTGGGATAACAGGTATAGTAGGGAGAGATGGTGTCTATAGTAACAGTGGATAATAGTCTCTGGGAAGGGAGTGTGACTGTGGGATAGCAGGTATAGTAGGGAGAGATGGTGCCTATAGTAACAGTAGATAATAGTCTCTGGGAAGGGAGTGTGACTGTGGGATAGCAGGTATAGTAGGGAGAGATGGTGCCTATAGTAACAGTGGATAATAGTCTCTGGGAAGGGAGTGTGACTGTGGGATAGCAGGTATAGTAGGGAGAGATGGTGCCTATAGTAACAGTGGATAATAGTCTCTGGGAAGGGAGTGTGACTGTGGGATAGCAGGTATAGTAGGGAGAGATGTGTCTATAGTAACAGTGGATAATAGTCTGTGGGACTATTATCCATTATACATTATAATTCCATTTTAGGGTGGGTGTCTCAGTAAAGGATTTGCAGCAGAAGACAATTACTATCCATATAAATTGGGTATAAAGGAAAGAGGGGGTGGGTGGCAGCTGTCAGTTCTGGTCTATAGGAGATGCCCAGGAGCCATTAGGGAGCTGTGGGAATGAGAAACATAAGGAGTTGTTACTATGGGATGGGAACATAATTCCTTATTTTTAGGCCTTGCTATTTGGTCCCATCTGGCTTGGACGGGCAATAATAAAAAGAGGACTTTGCCTTTAAAGTAATTGTTCGCATGTTACAGCTGTGCAGTTGGTCCTAATTTTTCATGAAAAAAAAAAAATGATTTCCATCTGTCTTTGGCCTCTTTCTCATCTGAAACTCTTAATATTGTCATTTAGCAACCAAAAAGCAGATTTATCAACATTTCCATCCACTTGAAAATCATTACAGTTGTTGGAAAAATTTAATTTTTTTTTACATTTATTTTCCAGTAAAAAGTATAAAAAGAGTTTAAATAAATATAAAAAAAAAACGAATAACATTTTTTAAAAAGTTTAAATTTGGCAATTTATTTCTAAATTGTTGTATTTACACCGTACCAAGGTTTTTATAATAGCAGTATTTTAAAAACAGCATTTCAATTTTGTGGAGGAAAAAAAAAACATAACAAAAATGTCAAATTTTCAAAATATTAATATTATAATCATCACAGCTCCTTTCTGCACAGAATTTAGACACATTTTTTGGAAATAATTAAAAAGAGACTTGTTCTCTCGAAACCCTGGAAGGATTTGTTCTTGTTAAAATAGAAACATTTTAACGAATCCAAAAGAAGTGGTTTAAAATATATATTTTTTTTGTGAAAGTGAAAAATTCAATACACTGACATTTCTTCCCTTTATTATTAATCTGGACATTTTTTATAAATAGTCAATTTTTTTTTTCATGATAAAGATAAAATGGAATTGTGTTGGAAAATTATTCCGAGCAATTTTGGGGGGGGGGAGGGGCTATAAATAAGTCGGTGTAAATCACAGTAGAGCAGCATCTTCACCTTCTTTCTGGCAGCTGAGTGGTTAAAGTGCATGGAGTGTGGCTGTGCCTTTAAGAGGAGGCTGAGCTGGAGTCAGACGTTGCCTACATTCCGCCTTGATGCCTCCATCTGAATCTGCCTGGGAGGCTCATGTTTACTCTTCAATACGTGGATCTCTGCCAGCTTGGCACCATACCCACTGTTTATACATTTATATTCAGGGCATGAGTCTGACTTCCAAATGATCCTCTCAAATTAGTGCTCATTTCACTGAACGCACCGACCACATGTGACAAATCTGTGAAAGGCCTGAGAGAAAACATTAGGCCCCAGTTTAACCCCTGCACTGCCACAACATGGAGACTCCTGCACTGAACATTCTTCATCTTTCCCCTAAGTTTGCTCATAGTCTGTACAGAGAGATCCCATAAAACTATGGTACATAGGTATTCCCCTGTACTAAGCACAATTCAGCAGGAACAGTCCCTAAGTTTGCTCATAGTCTGTACAGAGAGATCCCATAAAACTATGGCAGCATAGGTATTCCCTGTACTAAGCACAATTCAGCAGGAACAGTCCCTAAGTTTGCTCATAGTCTGTACAGAGAGATCCCATAAAACTATGGCAGCATAGGTATTCCTCTGTACTAAGCACAATTCAGCAGGAACAGTCCCCTAAGTTTGCTCATAGTCTGTACAGAGAGATCCCATAAAACTATGGCAGCATAGGTATTCCCTGTACTAAGCATAATTCAGCAGGAACAGTCCCTAAGTTTGCTCATAGTCTGTACAGAGAGATCCCATAAAACTATGGCAGCATAGGTATTCCTCTGTACTAAGCACAATTCAGCAGGAACAGTCCCTTAGTTTGCTCATAGTCTGTACAGAGAGATCCCATAAAACTATGGCAGGATAGGTATTCCCTGTACTAAGCACAATTCAGCAGGAACAGTCCCCTAAGTTTGCTCATAGTCTGTATAGAGAGATCCCATAAAACTATGGTACATAGGTATTCCCTGTACTAAGCACAATTCAGCAGGAACAGTCCCTAAGTTTGCTCATAGTCTGTACAGAGAGATCCCATAAAACTATGGCACATAGGTATCCCCTGTACTAAGCACAATTCAGCAGGAACAGTCCCCTAAGTTTGCTCATAGTCTGTACAGAGAGATCCCATAAAACTATGGCACATAGGTATTCCCTGTAATAAGCACAATTCAGCAGGAACAGTCCCTAAGTTTGCTCATAGTCTGTACAGAGAGATCCCATAAAACTATGGCACATAGGTATTCCCTGTACTAAGCACAATTCAGCAGGAACAGTCCCCTAAGTTTGCTCATAGTCTGTACAGAGAGATCCCATAAAACTATGACAGCATAGGTATTCCCTGTACTAAGCACAATTCAGCAGGAACAGTCCCCTAAGTTTGCTCATAGTCTGTACAGAGAGATCCCATATAACTATGGTACATAGGTATTCCCTGTACTAAGCACAATTCAGCAGGGATATAAAAAGGGTGTTGGATCTGTAATTAAATAAAGCCGGTGAGTGTAATTATTTTACCCCAGCACACAAGTCCCACTAGGGGGCATTATTGTGACTGTGGATAAATGAGTCGTATATTGAGGGTTGGCAGGAGCTGATTGGTGAAGGGCACAAGACTCATCTGCCATTGGCTGAAGGGAAGTAGCAGTTTAGTGGCTCAGTTTGCGCAAGTCTCAAGGTGAATGAGGGGCAGCGGATCATTAGATTTCTCAGTGGGGGTTAATTATAAATTAACAGGACAAGTGGGTGGAGCTTCATTGCTCTGGGGGCTGATGGCAGATATGAGGGGGTGCAGAGCTGGGTAA
Source organism: Xenopus laevis (assembly GCF_017654675.1). Classification (NCBI taxonomy): domain Eukaryota; kingdom Metazoa; phylum Chordata; class Amphibia; order Anura; family Pipidae; genus Xenopus; species Xenopus laevis. The sequence goes on from NC_054375.1 coordinate 2,747,309, forward strand.
CATGAGGGGCAGATTCTGCAGAAACACAATTCTCTCCTTACAGTCTGTCTTTTTCTGAAATAAGAACTCATTTCGGCAACACTGCCGTGTCCCCCCCTCCCACTCTGCCCCAGCTGCACCGACAATGGGGAGTCACCAGGAGAAAGGGGGGTGGGGAATTGGCACAGGCTCCATTTTATTCCCAGCTGGCACTGGGGCACCAGCACGAATATATTACTGACTCCTCTGTAACCTGTTCAGCCCCAGAACCCCCCGAACCCACATATTATATGTAATGTATCTACAACTTCACCCTGGGTACCCCTGGAACTATAGCAGGGTGACACCCCAATGTTTCTATATATCTGTAACCTTGTTATGAGCTAAGGGGACCCAGTCTGAAGGTCAGTTAGGGGGAGATTTGGGGTGAGTGTTTATTTGTACCCTGGGTACCCCTGGAACTATAGCAGGGTGACACCCCAATGTTTCTATATATCTGTAACCTTGTTATGAGCTAAGGGGGCCCAGTCTGAAGCTCAGTTAGGGGGAGATTTGGGGTGAGTGTTTATTTGTACCCTGGGTACCCCTGGAACTATAGCAGGGTGACACCCCAATGTTTCTATATATCTGTAACCTTGTTATGAGCTAAGGGGGCCCAGTCTGAAGGTCAGTTAGGGGGAGATTTGGGGTGAGTGCTTATTTGTATCCTGGGTACCCCTGGAACTATAGCAGTGTGACTGTTACCCCAATGTTTCTATATATCTGTAACCTTGTTATGAACTAAGGGGGCCCAGTCTGAAGGTCAGTTAGGGGGAGATTTGGGGTGAGTGCTTATTTGTACCCTGGGTACCCCTGGAACTATAGCAGGGTGACACCCCAATGTTTCTATATATCTGTAACCTTGTTATGAGCTAAGGGGGCCCAGTCTGAAGGTCAGTTAGGGGGAGATTTGGGGTGAGTGCTTATTTGTGCCCTGGGTACCCCTGGAACTATAGCAGGGTGACACCCCAATGTTTCTATATATCTGTAACCTTGTTATGAGCTAAGGGGGCCCAGTCTGAAGGTCAGTTAGGGGGAGATTTGGGGTGAGTGCTTATTTGTACCCTGGGTACCCCTGGAACTATAGCAGGGTGACACCCCAATGTTTCTATATATCTGTAACCTTGTTATGAGCTAAGGGGGCCCAGTCTGAAGGTCAGTTAGGGGGAGATTTGGGGTGAGTGATTATTTGTACCCTGGGTACCCCTGGAACTATAGCAGGGTGACACCCCAATGTTTCTATATATCTGTAACCTTGTTATGAGCTAAGGGGGCCCAGTCTGAAGGTCAGTTAGGGGGAGATTTGGGGTGAGTGCTTATTTGTACCCCAGGTAGCAGTATGATATAATGATAATTATAAGTAAATGAATATTAACAGAAGGCTTAGGACTAACACAATGGGCCCTACAAAGAATTAAAGGGAAAATGATCGGGAATGAGGACATGGCGGGGGCCGCAGGATCAGTCTCACTCCCCAGACCCACAATCCTTGATTGACTGGAAGAAATGCAAATGAGTGGGTCACACAGCAGTGAGGGGATTGAGACGGAGTTGTGTCTGGCCACTAACAATGCCCCACTGTCCCAGCCCAGGGTAAAGATGTCGCATGGGAAAAAACCACATCACTTGTAACACAAAAACTCTCCAACTCCTGAGACTCCTTCCCTTTGTCTCCCAGCAGCACCCAATGGGCCCGAGAGCCTCACGCAGTTCTATGGAACACAAAGTAACAGAATTTTCTTTTTTTTCAGCAAATAAACAACTCGCTTAAAAGACTCGTTACATTTACATATGCAAATTACACTGGCATTTGCTTAATTAATGAAGTTGGCACAGACAAGGCAACCCGGGCACCACGGATCAAACTACAATGAGAGCAGGAATGACGAGACGTGATATTTCCTCAGAGAGAAAGAGATAGAGAGTCATTAGAGGTGATGCAGCATGAGAGAGAGGCGGCCCATTAAGCAATGCAGAAACAAGGGGAGCTGCCATATTGATTCCCTTAGACAGTACAGTATGAGGGTATAGCTTATTGTGTGCCCAGAACATTCCTTCTCTGTATATTTGTATTTATACATATGGGAGGAGGAGGTGCCATATTGATTCCCTTAGACAGTACAGTATGAGGGTATAGCTTATTGTGTGCCCAGAACATTCCTTCTCTGTATATTTGTATTTATACATATGGGAGGAGGAGGTGCCATATTGATTCCCTTAGACAGTACAGTATGAGGGTATAGCTTATTGTGTGCCCAGAACATTCCTTCTCTGTATATTTGTATTTATACATATGGGAGGAGGAGGTGCCATATTGATTCCCTTAGACAGTACAGTATGAGGGTATAGCTTATTGTGTGCCCAGAACATTCCTTCTCTGTATATTTGTATTTATACATATGGGAGGAGGAGGTGCCATATTGATTCCCTTAGACAGTACAGTATGAGGGTATAGCTTATTGTGTGCCCAGAACATTCCTTCTCTGTATATTTGTATTTATACATATGGGAGGAGGAGGTGCCATATTGATTCCCTTAGACAGTACAGTATGAGGGTATAGCTTATTGTGTGCCCAGAACATTCCTTCTCTGTATATTTGTATTTATACATATGGGAGGAGGGAGGTGCCATATTGATTCCCTTAGACAGTACAGTATGAGGGTATAGCTTATTGTGTGCCCAGAACATTCCTTCTCTGTATATTTGTATTTATACATATGGGAGGAGGAGGTGCCATATTGATTCCCTTAGACAGTACAGTATGAGGGTATAGTTTATTGTGTGCCCAGAACATTCCTTCTCTCAAATAAAGAGGGATGTCAGGAAAGAAGTGGATACATTATGAAACCTTGTATCCATTGATACATTTACTATTTTTCCAGACATGAGAAATGACAGTTATTCTGTGTGTCAGAGCAACTGTCATTTTCTTGAACCCCATTGATCTTATGTACCAATGAGAGTGCTCCCCTGACATCTCCTAAACACCCACAAGCCTCCGGGAAGAACCTTGAGCGATGTGTGTGGAGTCGGAATCTCAGGCCCCGGTGTAATGGGAATGCAGACAGGCAGTTTTGTTCACTTAAAGGGAACACGACAGGAGCCTCGAGAAATAACTTTGTCACATACGGGGAAAAAATCCAACCACAAAACAAGAACAAATGGCGTCTTTGCGTTTGCTACCAAATATCCGCCAATCAGAGGGATGAAACAATCACAAGCTGAACGGGTCACTGACAGCTTCTAACGCCTATTTTAAATATAAAATTATTTTAATTGTAACTATTTTTAGGAAGGGGCAAGATTTCAGCTGAAAACGACTCCCTGTCCCATTCTCTGTAAGATGCCATTACTGTGTTATGGGAGTTTAGCCCAGCCCACTGCCCCTCCCCCTGTGAACTTATTAGGGTTCGGCCTTTCTATAAATGTACGGAAAACACTGATACAGGGTGGGTTGAAAGGGGGTTTCCATTACTTTTAGTATGAGGTAGAAAGTGCTGTTCTGAGACAGTTTGCAATTGGTCTTCATTCTTTTGTTATTGGTATTTTTTAATTATTGCACAGTTAGCCTGAATTAGAAAGCTCAGACTAATTACAGACACAAATCTATCTAGTAGCCAAATGTATTCTGGGTAATAAACTTTTTTTTGTTTTTTTTTTTAAACCCCCCCTTGGTGCATCTGTCGGCTCACACAAAGCAAATCCATTAGAGTGAGAGCTTATTGACAAGAACAATAAAGCCCCAGAGGGGCGGGTCCCTGCTCTTTTGCCCTTATCCTCAGGTGAACTGCCACCTCATTAACTCTTTCACGCCCTGCTTTTATTCATGACACAAGTTTATTCTAGCAGAGGGGTTGGAAGAAGAATCTTTGCTATTGAGCAATTTGCTATGTTTGTATTGATACATACTGGTGGGAGCTGCCATATTAGCTCCATTATACAGTGCAGTATGGCGATTCCTTGAGTTCTTAGTGAATGAAGGGTGGTAAAGAAAATGGACCTTCCTCCTACACCTCACTCTATACACTATACCATATTTCAATGTGTTAATATCCTTATAATTTACAGTAGGGGGTCCATTATCCTGTGTATACACATGTGCTCAATTAAAGGCAACACATCACTGGGAAAATAACTTCATAAGCCATTTATCGTCCTACACTTATTCTGGAAATTTGTACTAATTACTGTGGTTATGATACATAATCACCAATGTCAGGAATACAAACCACATCTTCCCAAATCCAAAGTGACACATTCAGTGTTGGGCGGGGCATGAACTGCACTTACTCCTTTGCCCCAGGGTAAAAAGTATTCTGTCCGTTTTCAGAGAGAGGCTTTATATCAACCATGTGACTGTGAATATAACTGCCAAATGCACCCCCATATCATATATGCACATAATGTAAGTGTATAATATATAGGCACAGCCCCCCATCTTTCCTCTGTCACCCCCATATCATATATGCACATAATGTAAGTGTATAATATATAGGCACAGCCCCCCCATCTTTCCTCTGTCACCCCCATATCATATATGCACATAATGTAAGTGTATAATATATAGCACAGCCCCCCATCTTTCCCCTGTCACCCCCATATCATATATGCACATAATGTAAGTGTATAATATATAGGCACAGCCCCCCATCTTTCCTCTGTCACCCCCATATCATATATGCATATAATGTAAGTGTATAATATATAGGCACAGCCCCCCATCTTTCCTCTGTCACCCCCATATCATATATGCACATAATGTAAGTGTATAATATATAGGCACAGCCCCCCATCTTTCCTCTGTCACCCCATATCATATATGCACATAATGTAAGTGTATAATATATAGGCACAGATATACCCCCATCTTTCCTCTGTCACCCCCATATCATATATGCACATAATGTAAGTGTATAATATATAGGCACAGCCCCCCATCTTTCCCCTGTCACCCTCATATCATATATGCACATAATGTAAGTGTATAATATATAGGCACCGCCCCCATCTTTCCTCTGTCACCCCCATATCATATATGCACATAATGTAAGTGTATAATATATAGGCACAGCCCCCATCTTTCCCCTGTCACCCTCATATCATATATGCACATAATGTAAGTGTATAATATATAGGCACCGCCCCCCATCTTTCCTCTGTCACCCCCATATCATATATGCACATAATGTAAGTGTATAATATATAGGCACAGCCCCCCATCTTTCCCCTGTCACCCTCATATCATATATGCACATAATGTAAGTGTATAATATATAGGCACAGCCCCCCATCTTTCCCCTGTCACCCTCATATCATATATGCACATAATGTAAGTGTATAATATATAGGCACAGCCCCCCATCTTTCCTCTGTCACCCCCATATCATATATGCACATAATGTAAGTGTATAATATATAGGCACAGCCCCCATCTTTCCCCTGTCACCCTCATATCATATATGCACATAATGTAAGTGTATAATATATAGGCACAGCCCCCATCTTTCCTCTGTCACCCCCATATCATATATGCCACATAATGTAAGTGTATAATATATAGGCACAGATATACCGCCATCTTTCCCCTGTCACCCCCATATCATATATGCACATAATGTAAGTGTATAATATATAGGCACAGCCCCCCATCTTTCCTCTGTCACCCCCATATCAAATATGCACATAATGTAAGTGTATAATATATAGGCACAGCCCCCCATCTTTCCTCTGTCACCCCCATATCATATATGCACATAATGTAAGTGTATAATATATAGGCACAGCCCCCCATCTTTCCCCTGTCACCCCCATATCATATATGCACATAATGTAAGTGTATAATATATAGGCACAGCCCCCCATCTTTCCTCTCTCACCCCCATATCATATATGCACATAATGTAAGTGTATAATATATAGGCACAGCCCCCCATCTTTCCCCTGTCACCCCCATATCATATATGCACATAATGTAAGTGTATAATATATAGGCACAGCCCCCCATCTTTCCCCTGTCACCCCCATATCATATATGCACATAATGTAAGTATATAATATATAGGCACAGCCCCCCATCTTTCCCCTGTCACCCCCATATCATATATTCACATAATGTAAGTGTATAATATATAGGCACAGATATACCCCCATCTTTCCCCTGTTACCCCCATATCATATATGCACATAATGTAAGTGTATAATATATAGGCACAGCCCCCCATCTTTCCCCTGTCACCCCCATATCATATATGCACATAATGTAAGTGTATAATATATAGGCACAGCCCTCCATCTTTCCTCTGTCAGCCCCATATCATATATGCACATAATGTAAGTGTATAATATATAGGCACAGCCCCCCATCTTTCCCCCGTCACCCCCATATCATATATGCACATAATGTAAGTGTATAATATATAGGCACAGCCCCCCATATTTCCTCTGTCACCCCCATATCATATATGCACATAATGTAAGTGTATAATATATAGGCACAGCCCCCCATCTTTCCCCTGTCACCCCATATCATATATGCACATAATGTAAGTGTATAATATATAGGCACAGCCCCCCATCTTTCCTCTCTCACCCCCATATCATATATGCACATAATGTAAGTGTATAATATATAGGCACAGATATACCCCCATCTTTCCTCTGTCACCCCCATATCATATATGCACATAATGTAAGTGTATAATATATAGGCACAGCCCCCCATCTTTCCTCTGTCACCCCCATATCATATATGCACATAATGTAAGTGTATAATATATAGGCACAGCCCCCCATCTTTCCCCTGTCACCCCCATATCATATATGCACATAATGTAAGTATATAATATATAGGCACAGCCCCCCATCTTTCCCCTGTCACCCCCATATCATATATGCACATAATGTAAGTGTATAATATATAGGCACAGCCCCCCATCTTTCCTCTGTTACCCCCATATCATATATGCACATAATGTAAGTGTATAATATATAGGCACAGCCCCCCATCTTTCCCCTGTCACCCCCATATCATATATGCACATAATGTAAGTGTATAATATATAGGCACAGTCCCCCATCTTTCCCCTGTCACCCCCATATCATATATGCACATAATGTAAGTGTATAATATATATGCATAGGCAGAGACAGAGCAAATTGGTGGGTAAAGCATTGCCCGTATCCCCTGCCTGGGAAACACCTCCCCAAAACGTGTGGCTCCCCCCTGCATTCCAGACACAAATTGGGCGGCATGGGGAGCAGTTTCCATGAGCTCATAGTGATTAGCACTCGCCAAGAAAAACGTTCTAGCCTCCAGTAAGGAAAAATAGAAGAAGGAGGATCATGGAAATAACAAAAGCTCATTAACTGACTTCAAGCTGTTAATTTCAGTTCTGCTGCGGCACAAATGTGACTCCAAGGAATCAAATCCATGAATATGAGAAGTGTTAGTGCAGGTTCTAATCCAGTGCAGCCTTCGCCATGGCACCAAATGGGTCGGGTAGAAGGTTTATTTGTTCTGGCCCCAAAACATTCTAGGGACCCCATAAACCCAACAGAGGGATAATATTGTGGACAATTGTTAGAAACATTAGTATAATTTGTTAGGGACACGCAACTCCCAGAATGCCATTGATGACCAAGGGTGACCTCAGATAGGACATGTGGGCACTGATGTGGCCTCCATTATATAAACTCTGTTGTACCCACTGGAGGCTCTGGGCAAGATTCTGGGAGAAACGTTAGGACTGCAAAGGGACTTTGGGGCCCATTAAAGGAAAACTATACCCCCAAAATGAATACTTGAGCAACATATCAAATTAAGTGGCATGTTAAAGAATCTTACCAAACTGGAATATATATTTAAGTAAATCTTGCCCTTTTACATCTCTTGCCTTGAACCAGCATTTCGTGATGGTCTGTGTGCTGCCTCAGAGATCACCTGACCAGAAATACTGCAGCTCTAACGGTAACAGGAAGAGATCACCTGACCAGAAATACTGCAGCTCTAACGGTAACAGGAAGAGATCACCTGACCAGAAATACTCCAGCTCTAACTGTAACAGGAAGAGATCACCTGACCAGAAATACTGCAGCTCTAACGGTAACAGGAAGAGATCACCTGACCAGAAATACTGCAGCTCTAACTGTAACAGGAAGAGATCACCTGACCAGAAATACTGCAGCTCTAACTGTAACAGGAAGAGATCACCTGACCAGAAATACTGCAGCTCTAACTGTAACAGGAAGAGATCACCTGACCAGAAATACTGCAGCTCTAACTGTAACAGGAAGAGATCACCTGATCAGAAATACTGCAGCTCTAACTGTAACAGGAAGAGATCACCTGAACAGAAATACTGCAGCTCTAACTGTAACAGGAAGAGATCACCTGACCAGAAATACTGCAGCTCTAACTGTAACAAGAAGAGATCACCTGACCAGAAATACTGCAGCTCTAACTGTAACAGGAAGAGATCACCTGACCAGAAATACTGCAGCTCTAACTGTAACAGGAAGAGATCACCTGACCAGAAATACTGCAGCTCTAACTGTAACAGGAAGAGATCACCTGAACAGAAATACTGCAGCTCTAACTGTGACAGGAAGAGATCACCTGACCAGAAATACTGCAGCTCTAACTGTAACAGGAAGAGATCACCGGACCAGAAATACTGCAGCTCTAACTGTAACAGGAAGAGATCACCTGACCAGAAATACTGCAGCTCTAACTGTAACAGGAAGAGATCACCTGACCAGAAATATTGCAGCTCTAACTGTAACAGGAAGCTATCACCTGACCAGAAATACTGCAGCTCTAACTGTAACAGGAAGAGATCACCTGACCAGAAATACTGCAGCTCTAACTGTAACAGGAAGAGATCACCTGACCAGAAATACTGCAGCTCTAACTGTAACAGGAAGAAGTGTGGGAAGCAAAAGCCAGAACTCTCTATGTTAATTGGCCTAATATAGCTCGTTTGGTATGTTTGTGTGCACCGTGAATTGTACGATCCCAGGGGTTGGCCCTTTTTTTTTATTAAATGTCAATTGTCTATTTATGATTACCCAATGGCACATACTACTAAAAAAAGTAGATTATTATGAAAATTGTGCAGGGTTTCACATATTTTCACTCCTTTCAGAGACCCCCAGAATGTCTCTTACCTTGAGAAGACAGCAGATCTGCACCTGGAGAGAGAAAAAAAACAGCAAGTGAGTTTGGGTTGAACCTGAACCCTTTTCCCTGAATACTGATTCCCCCACGTCGGTTGATACAGTCCAAATGGCAGATAATGGTTATAGAGGGGCCCAGAATGTTTTACTTGGAAATGCACCATGTTTGAATTCTTTATGGGCAAAGATGTTCTTCTACAAGTCTTTACTCCGCATGGAGGGGGGCAATTCTATTAAACTTGCCTGTGGCTCATTGTGGAATTATTCTTCATTCACACTGGGATACAATGGGTTAATAATGCCAATAGAATCCTTGTCTGTGAGCCCCAGCTGCTGCAGCCCCTCTTGGGAAACAACCTGCCAGTTTATTATGTTCTTGGCTTCTGTCAGTGACCAGTGGCTACAGTGGGAGATGAGATGTGCAGTTGGTGGGGTTCCAGTCTCCCACCCATGCATTACCCAGGGGGGCTCATATATACCTCTATAGTGCCGGTATTATTTAGCGGGTGAGCCTGCAATTAGCAATAGCAATCCATTCAGCAACCAATCACAGGATTTTTCCAATAATAAAATCCGGCCTTTGGGCTTCCCCTGCCAGAACCCCCCCAAAACTTACTACAACTGGGGCCACATCTGCTCACAATGGGCCACTCAATCATTAGATTTCCAGTTGGAGCCAGTGCATTGAAAAACCTGAAACACGTTCTTTTGTACAGCTCACATGGGGCCACAGCGGATCCCAGAAGGGCCCCATATTTTGTACCCAGCACGATGCCATTTATACAACCCACACCCGGCACTGTCCAAAAGCGAATGGTTTTATCCAACCAGATACCCACAAAGCAAATAAGAATTACCCCAAATCTCTAGAAGTGACTTTCCTGCTCAGCATCACACTGCCACCTACTGGCGCTTTCATTTCCTGGACCTGAAGGCACAGGCCTTGCACAAACGTGTCCTATGCCGGCAGCCAGCGGTGAGAGGGATTTTTCCATGCAGCCGGCCAGCCAATCAGGTGCGGTTACACTTACAGGTCGGAGTCAGTAAACAGCTACGTACTTTATCGTGCAATGTACAGTGTGCCCTTTACTGTACTCTCTACTGTACAGTGTGCCCTTTACTATACTCTACTGTACAGTGCACACTGTACACTGTACTCTACTGTACAGTGTGCCCTTTACTGTACTCTCTACTGTACAGTGTGCCCTTTACTGTACAGTGTGCCCTTTACTATACTCTCTACTGTACAGTGTGCCCTTTACTATACTCTCTACTGTACAGTGTGCCCTTTACTGTACTCTCTACTGTACAGTGTGCCCTTTACTGTACTCTCTACTGTACAGTGTGCCCTTTACTGTACAGTGTGCCCTTTACTATACTCTCTACTGTACAGTGTGCCCTTTACTATACTCTCTACTGTACAGTGTGCCCTTTACTATACTCTACTGTACAGTGCACACTGTACACTGTACTCTACTGTACAGTGTGCCCTTTACTGTACTCTCTACTGTACAGTGTGCCCTTTACTATACTCTACTGTACAGTGCACACTGTACACTGTACTCTACTGTACAGTGTGCCCTTTACTGTACTCTCTACTGTACAGTGTGCCCTTTACTGTACAGTGTGCCCTTTACTATACTCTCTACTGTACAGTGTGCCCTTTACTATACTCTCTACTGTACAGTGTGCCCTTTACTGTACTCTCTACTGTACAGTGTGCCCTTTACTGTACTCTCTACTGTACAGTGTGCCCTTTACTGTACAGTGTGCCCTTTACTATACTCTCTACTGTACAGTGTGCCCTTTACTATACTCTCTACTGTACAGTGTGCCCTTTACTGTACTCTCTACTGTACAGTGTGCCCTTTACTGTACTCTCTACTGTACAGTGTGCCCTTTACTGTACTCTCTACTGTACAGTGTGTCCTTTACTGTACTCTCTACTGTACAGTGTGCCCTTTACTGTACTCTCTACTGTACAGTGTGCCCTTTACTATACTCTCTACTGTACAGTGTGCCCTTTACTATACTCTCTACTGTACAGTGTGCCCTTTACTATACTCTCTACTGTACAGTGTGCCCTTTACTATACTCTACTGTACAGTGTGCCCTTTACTATACTCTACTGTACAGTGTGCCCTTTACTGTACTCTCTACTGTACAGTGTGCCCTTTACTATACTCTACTGTACAGTGTGCCCTTTACTGTACTCTCTACTGTACAGTGTGCCCTTTACTATACTCTACTGTACAGTGTGCCCTTTACTGTACTCTCTACTGTACAGTTTGCCCTTTACTATACTCTCTACTGTACAGTGTGCCCTTTACTATACTCTACTGTACAGTGTGCCCTTTACTGTACTCTCTACTGTACAGTGTGCCCTTTACTATACTCTCTACTGTACAGTGTGCCCTTTACTATACTCTACTGTACAGTGTGCCCTTTACTGTACTCTCTACTGTACAGTGTGCCCTTTACTATACTCTCTACTGTACAGTGTGCCCTTTACTGTACTCTACTGTAAGTGTGCCCTTTACTGTACCTCTACTGTACAGTGTGCCCTTTACTGTACTCTCTACTGTACAGTGTGCCCTTTACTTACTCTCTACTGTACAGTGTGCCCTTTACTGTATCTCTACTGTACAGTGTGCCCTTTACTGTACTCTCTACTGTACAGTGTGCCCTTTACTATACTCCTACTGTACAGTGTGCCCTTTACTATACTCTCTACTGTACAGTTGCCCTTTACTATACTCTACTGTACAGTGTGCCCTTTACTATCTCTACTGTACAGTGTGCCCTTTACTATACCTCTACTGTACAGTGTGCCCTTTACTTACTCTCTACTGTACAGTGTGCCCTTTACTTACTCTCTACTGTACAGTGTGCCCTTTACTATACTCTCTACTGTACAGTGTGCCCTTTACTGTACTCTCTACTGTACAGTGTGCCCTTTACTGTACTCTCTACTGTACAGTGTGCCCTTTACTATACTCTCTACTGTACAGTGTGCCCTTTACTATACTCTACTGTACAGTGTGCCCTTTACTATACTCTCTACTGTACAGTGTGCCCTTTACTATCTCTCTACTGTACAGTGTGCCCTTTAACTGTACTCTTCTACTGTACAGTGTGCCCTTTACTGTACTCTCTACTGTACAGTGTCCCTTTACTGTTACTCTGCCTTACTGTACATGTGTGCCCTTTACTATACTCTCTACTGTACAGTGTGCCCTTTACTATACTCTCTACTGTACAGTGTGCCCTTTACTTACTCTCTACTGTACAGTGTGCCCTTTACTGTACTCTCTACTGTACAGTGTGCCCTTTACTGTACTCTCTACTGTACAGTGTGCCCTTTACTGTACTCTCTACTGTACAGTGTGCCCTTTACTGTACTCTCTACTGTACAGTGTGCCCTTTACTGTACTCTCTACTGTACAGCGTGCCCTTTACTGTACTCTCTACTGTACAGCGTGCCCTTTACTATACTCTCTACTGTACAGCGTGCCCTTTACTATACTCTCTACTGTACAGTGCCCTTTACTATACTCTACTGTACAGTGTGCCCTTTACTATACTCTACTGTACAGTGTGCCCTTTACTATACTCTACTGTACAGTGTGCCCTTTACTGTACTCTCTACTGTACAGTGTGCCCTTTACTGTACTCTCTACTGTACAGTGTGCCCTTTACTGTACTCTCTACTGTACAGTGTACCCTTTACTGTACCCTCTACTGTACAGCGTGCCCTTTACTATACTCTCTACTGTACAGCGTGCCCTTTACTATACTCTCTACTGTACAGTGCCCTTTACTATACTCTACTGTACAGTGTGCCCTTTACTATACTCTACTGTACAGTGTGCCCTTTACTATACTCTACTGTACAGTGTGCCCTTTACTGTACTCTCTACTGTACAGTGTGCCCTTTACTGTACTCTCTACTGTACAGTGTACCCTTTACTGTACTCTCTACTGTACATCGTGCCCTTTACTATACTCTCTACTGTACAGCGTGCCCTTTACTATACTCTCTACTGTACAGTGCCCTTTACTATACTCTACTGTACAGTGTGCCCTTTACTATACTCTACTGTACAGTGTGCCCTTTACTGTACTCTCTACTGTACAGTGTGCCCTTTACTGTACTCTCTACTGTACAGTGTGCCCTTTACTGTACTCTCTACTGTACAGTGTGCCCTACTTACTCTACCATGTGCCACCTAATGTAAAGGGAGCCCCCACGCCTGCCTTGTACTGTACAGAGGAACCCAAACTCGGAAGGGGGTAAAAAAAAAAAAGAAAAGCCCCGGGAACGAGACCTCGGAGAAGAATCTCTGCTGCTTTGATGGTGTCGCATTAAAGCTCAAACTGCCTGTGGGCGTGAGACTTGTGGGGTTTCATTTGCATCTCAATCAAAACACTTCTTTAGAAAGAGTAAAAAACACAAAATTTGGTTCATTTCATCCCCATTTTGAAAAAATTTTTATTTATCTTTTTATGTCTGTCTAAATCTTATTTAAAACACCACAGGAACTGTTCCCAGTCAGTACCGATTAGAATGCAATCTCTTCTGACAAGCCTTGTGATCCACATAATAAAAGCATCTTCTTGTTGCACAACCCGCAGAATATTTAGGCGTCTCCCTTTTTCCAAGACCCCAAATTACTTTTCTTCTTTATTTGGCGAAAGACACCTGAGGCGGGTGCTGTGAGTGCAGCTGGCGGACTTGATTTTCCCATTTGATGCATTATGATAAGGCTCAGCTGAACCAGCCTCTCACCTCTTGAGCTGTCTGTGAACCAGGTGAATTAGCCCCGTTACCATGGCAGCAGACAGGCCTCGCTTACAGAGTAAATTCGAGGTCAGGGTAGAGAGAATTTTGCAGACAGATAAGGACAGCCCAAAAAAGAGGGGGGAAAATCCCATAGTGTGGAACAAACATAAACATGGTATTTTTTACCATTCGGTAAACATTCAGGCCCCTAAACCTCCCACTCAATTAAAACAACTCCAATATTTAATTCCAAAAAGATATAAAACTCATACATTCGGCCTCATTGTTCTACAAATATTCATTGGGATAATGGCACATGTGGTACTTTGGCACTTTTGAATGTTTCCTTATTCCCATCATCTCAAAACTCAATATCAAAATACCACCTAGCACTACCTGTCGTTAAAGATGGAGACAGTAGGGCAAGATGGAAACAGTAGGGCAAGAAGGAGACTGTAGGGCAAGATGGAGAGAGTAGGACAAGATGGAGACAGTAGGGCAAGATGGAGACAGTAGGACAAGAAGGAGACTGTAGGGCAAGATGGAGAGAGTAGGGCAAGATGGAGAGAGTAGGGCAAGATGGAGAGAGTAGGGCAAGATGGAGACAGTAGGGCATGATAGAGACAGTAGGACAAGATGGAGACTCTAGGGCAAGAGGGAGACAGTAGGGCAAGAGGGAGACTGTAGGGCAAGAGGGAGACTGAAGGGCAAAACGGAGACAGTAGGGCAAGACGGAGACGGTAGGGCAAGACGGAGAAAGTAGGGCAAGACGGAGACAGGAGGGCAAGACGGAGACAGGAGGGCAAGACGGAGACAGTAGGGCAAGACGGAGACAGTAGGGCAAGACGGAGACAGTAGGGCAAGACGGAGACAGGAGGGCAAGACGGAGACAGGAGGGCAAGACGGAGACAGTAGGGCAAGACGGAGACAGTAGGGCAAGACGGAGACAGTAGGGCAAGATGGAGACAGTAGGTAAGATGAGGACAGTAGAATAAGATGGAGACAGTAGGACAAGATGCAGACAGTAGGACAAGTTGGAGACAGTAGGACAAGATGGAGACAGTAGGACAAGAGGGAGATAGTAGGGCAAGATGGAGACAGTAGGGCAAGATGGAGACAGTAGGACAAGATGCAGACAGTAGGACAAGGTGGAGACAGTAGGACAAGTTGGAGACAGTAGGACAAGATGGAGACAGTAGGACAAGATGGAGATAGTAGGGCAAGATGGAGACAGTAGGGCAAGAGGGAGACAGTAGGTAAGATGGAGACAGTAGGACAAGATGAAGACAGTAGGACAAGGTGGAGACAGTAGGACAAGTTGGAGACAGTAGGACAAGATGGAGACAGTAGGACAAGAGGGAGATAGTAGGGCAAGATGGAGACAGTAGGGCAAGAGGGAGACAGTAGGTAAGATGAGGACAGTAGAATAAGATGGGAGACAGAGGGGCAAGATAAAGATAATAGAACAAGATGGAGATAAGAGTAATGTGTAGACAGAAGAATATGATAGAGGCAACAGGGAGACAGAAGGGTAAAATGGAAATAGGTTGAAGGGGCAGTAGGACAAGATGGTGCAAAAGGGGAAAGGAGAACACAATGTCAGCAGTAGAGGAAGAAATCTCAACTGAAACAAATACACTAACAAAAACACTTCTCACTCTTTGATGCACTAAATACTATACATTTCTGTCACATTTTAACAAGAAACTTTCCTCTTGATTCCAGAACTCAACAACCACTGAAACCAGTGATTAACAACCCCGCAATCCCCTTTGCCCTTCCGTGACTCGGCTTAATCCCCTCTGTAGTCGCCCTAATTGGCCGGGGGCACCCTTGTAAAAAAGAAGAAAGTGACACAATGACATTTTTAAGCCACTGCTGAACGAGGCCATAACTCCGAAATACTGCCGGGCGGGACGGCATACGATGAGCCAAATCCATTTGACAACCTTCTAATCCCCCAGAAATCCTTTACTTTGCCTTTATCTCCCCAGGAAACCCATCGCCCCAATTAGACAACTGGAAACATATGTGGAGACTTTATTGGTTCCCCCCGAGGTGATCCCTGGATTCCCAAAATGCTTTCTATTACACTCACATAAGGACTGGGTGGGGAACGTTAAAAATAGTCATTTATGTTTTTCATTTCTGACGGATTTTCCAGTTTTAAAACATTTTAACAGGTATGGGACCGGTTATCCAGAATGCTCGGGACCTGAGGTTTTCTGGATAATGGATCTTTCCATAATTTGGATCTTCATACCTTAAGTCTACTAGAAAACCATGTAAACATTAAATAAACCCAATAGGCTGGTTTTCCTTCCAATAAGGATTAATTATATATTAGTTTGAATAATGTACAGGTATGGGACCTGTTATCCAGAATGCTCGGGACCTGGGGTTTGCCGGATAATGGATCTTTCTATAATTTACATCTTCATACCTTAAGTCTACTAGAAAATCATATAAACATTAAATAAACCCAATTGGTTGGTTTTGCCTCCAATAAGGATTAATTATATCTTAGTTGCGATCTAGTACAGGTATGGGACCTGTTATCCAGAATACTCGGGACCTGGGCCTTTCCAGATAATGGATCTGTCCATAATTTGGATCTTCATCCCTTAAATTCTACTAGAAAACCATGTAAACATGAAATAAACTCAATAGACTGGTTTTGCTTCCAATAAGGATTAATTATATCTTAGTTGGGATCAAGTACAGGTATGGGACCTATTATCCAGAATGCTCGGGACCTGGGGTTTGCCGGATAATGGATCTTTCTGTAATTTACATCTTCATACCTTAAGTCTACTAGAAAATCATGTAAACATTAAATAAACCCAATTGGTTGGTTTTGCTTCCAATAAGGATTAATTATATCTTAGTTGCGATCTAGTACAGGTATGGGACCTGTTATCCAGAATACTCGGGGCCTGGGCCTTTCCAGATAATGGATCTGTCCATAATTTGGATCTTCATCCCTTAAATTCTACTAGAAAACCATGTAAACATGAAATAAACTCAATAGACTGGTTTTGCTTCCAATAAGGATTAATTATATCTTAGTTGGGATCAAGTACAGGTATGGGACCTATTATCCAGAATGCTCGGGACCTGGGGTTTGCCGGATAATGGATCTTTCTGTAATTTACATCTTCATACCTTAAGTCTACTAGAAAATCATGTAAACATTAAATAAACCCAACAGACTGGTTTTGCTTCCAATAAGGATTAATTATATATTAGTTGCGATCTAGTACAGGTATGGGACCTGTTATCCAGAATGCTCGGGACCTGGGGCTTTCCAGATAATGGATCTTTCCATAACGTGGATCTTCATACCTTAAGTCTACTAGAAAACCATGTAAACATGAAATAAACTCAATAGACTGGTTTTGCTTCCAATAAGGATTAATTATATCTTAGTTGGGATCTAGTACAGGTACGGGACCTATTATGCAGAATGCTCGGGACCTGGGGCTTTCCAGATAATGGATCTTTCCGTAATTTAGATCTTCATACCTTAAGTCTACTAGAAAATCATGTAAACATTATGGGGACTGTTTATCAAAGTCCGATTTTATCTCAACATTTTCTGCTACAAACTCTGATCAAATTCTCTTGTTTTTTTATTATTACATTTTTCCAAAAATTTGATTTGTGGGATTTTCACGATTTTTCACACCGAAAATGTTGTGGTATTGCATAAAACCCAGCGCACATAAAAAAATAGTTGGGACTTCTCCCATTGACTTATATACAACCTCAACAGGTCTGAGATGCCGGATTTTTTAATTCGGACTTTTCCATTCTCGGGGTTTAATAAATTCTGAAAAATTCGTGATTTTTTAAAAGTCTGATTTTATTAAAAAAAACACAAATTTTTTGGGATTTTTGCATCGGAGTTTAGTAAATAACCCCCTAAATAAACCCAATAGGTTGGTTTTGCTTCCAATAAGGATTAATTACAGGTATATCTTAGTTTGGATCAAGTACAGGTACGGGACCTGTTATCAAGAATGCTCGGGACCTGGGGTTTTCCAGA
Organism: Xenopus laevis; assembly: GCF_017654675.1. Lineage (NCBI taxonomy): Eukaryota > Metazoa > Chordata > Amphibia > Anura > Pipidae > Xenopus > Xenopus laevis. The sequence goes on from NC_054375.1 coordinate 2,765,333, forward strand.
TAATGGATCTTTCTGTAATTTGGATCTTCATACCTTAAATCTACTACTGGTTTTGCTTCCAATTAGGATTAATAATATCTTAGTTGGGATCAAGTACAAGCGACTGTTTTATTATTTCACAGAAAAAGGAAATCATTTTTAAATATTTGGATTATTTGGATAAAATAGAGTCTATGGGGGACGGCCTTTTCATAATTCAGAGCTTTCTGAATAACAGGTTTCCAGGTAATTGATCCCATAACTGTATTAAAAGTGAAACGTGGAGGAGCAGTGATGGGAGTCAGTTTGGCTTCAAATTTTTTCAGAAAAGGCCACAGGGCAACGATCCATCGTGCGGTGCTCGATTTCTCCTCCCTGCCTTCCTTATAGGAGATAGCCAGGGAGTAGAAATCGAGCGCCGCATGATGGATCGTCGCCCTGTCGCCGTTTCTGAAGAGGAGCGCAAGCGGAGAGTCGGTTAAATTATTTCTTAATAAAGGCTTTAAAGTTAAAAATGTCTTGGTGTTTTTTGTTTTTTTTTTTTGTTAAGTACAAACAAATTTGTTTAACATTTTTTTTTTATGTTACTGGTCCTTTAAGAGAATGTGCATGCGGGTGCAAGGGTGTCGGACGGGTGTAAGGGACAGCGACATGAACAAAAACACTTACACAAGCACCCGGACCTGTCCCAGAATACCCCCAGTCTAATAATGGGTGACATTCCTCAATGTCTGCTTTGTGCTTTCACCTGTTTGCACAATGAGTAATGAGTAGCCAAGCACAGCAATGATTAAACAAGCAACACGGGAATATTTAACTGCTACACCCACAGTGAGAAACAATAGGAATATCCATTTGGAGCTGCTTGTAGGGGGCTACTGGGGCTGAAGAGTGTCCGTGGCATCTCAGAAGTTCAGTCCAATGCGGCTCTTTGGCTCAGGCAGTGAAACAGTTAAAGGGACACTGTCATGTTTTTTTCCCAAAATGCATCAGTTAATAGTGCTGCTCCAGCAGAATTCTGCACTGAAATCCATTTCTCAAAAGAGCAAACAGATTTTTTTTATATTTAATTTTGAAATCTGACATGGGGCTAGACATATTGTCAGTTTCCCAGCTGCCCCCAGTCATGTGACTTGTGCTCTGATAAACTTCAATCACTCTTTACTGCTGTACTGCAAGTTGGAGTGATATCACCCCCTCCCTTTTTCCCCCCAGCAGCCAAACAACAGAACAATGGGAAGGTAACCAGATAGCAGCTCCCTAACACAAGATAACAGCTGCCTGGTAGATCTAAGAACAGCACTCAATAGTAAAATCCAGGTCCCACTGAGACACATTCAGTTACACTGAGTAGGAGAAACAACAGCCTGCCAGAAAGCAGTTCCATCCTAAAGTGCTGGCTCTTTCTGAAATCACATGACCAGGCAAAATGAGCTGAGATGCACCTACACACCAATATTACAACTATATACACTTGCTGGTTCAGGAATGACATTTTATATTGTATATTGCAGTGTAATTTAGAAATAAAAACTACACCACAAAAATCATGAAAGAATCCATTTAGGCTCAGCAAAGAGAAGGCCCATATTTTTCCAATACCATCGGGAGTCAGATAGAACGTCAGCCTTTAATCCTTTGCGGGGATATTTAATGACATCTACAGGAGCAGAACCCGCAAGCCTGACCCTGCCGAGCCCCATTATGCCACTCATACCTGCCAGGTGTACAACTGCCGAATAACCTCTGCTCTGAATATTGAGCCTGATTTATTTGCAGGTGTTTGAAGAACCCACCTGACTGATGGGCGGATTTGTTACCCACGGTGAGCCAGGCGGCCACCGAAGCATGGAGACATAAATCACCCATAATCCTCTGGGGAACAATGAGCCCTTATTCTACTCACATGTGCTACAGTCTGTCCAATGAATCAAAAGCTGAACTTAAGAGCAGTCACACTGGTAAAGTTTGTGTCTAATGTCCCACATTCAAATACACATGATAAAGGTAAACCCAATATATTACCCTTAAGTACATGTGTTGCCTGTTCTGTGCCCAGAACATTCCTTCTCTGTATATTTGTATTTATACATATGGGAGGAGGAGGTGCCATATTGATTCCCTTAGACAGTACAGTATGAGGGTATAGCTTATTGTGTGCCCAGAACATTCCTTCTCTGTATATTTGTATTTATACATATGGGAGGAGGAGGTGCCATATTGATTCCCTTAGACAGTACAGTATGAGGGTATAGCTTATTGTGTGCCCAGAACATTCCTTCTCTGTATATTTGTATTTATACATATGGGAGGAGGAGGTGCCATATTGATTCCCTTAGACAGTACAGTATGAGGGTATAGCTTATTGTGTGCCCAGAACATTCCTTCTCTGTATATTTGTATTTATACATATGGGAGGAGGAGGTGCCATATAGATTCCCTTAGACAGTACAGTATGAGGGTATAGCTTATTGTGTGCCCAGAACATTCCTTCTCTGTATATTTGTATTTATACATATGGGAGGAGGAGGTGCCATATTGATTCCCTTAGACAGTACAGTATGAGGGTATAGCTTATTGTGTGCCCAGAACATTCCTTCTCTGTATATTTGTATTTATACATATGGGAGGAGGTGCCATATTGATTCCCTTAGACAGTACAGTATGAGGGTATAGCTTATTGTGTGCCCAGAACATTCCTTCTCTGTATATTTGTATTTATACATATGGGAGGAGGAGGTGCCATATTGATTCCCTTAGACAGTACAGTATGAGGGTATAGCTTATTGTGTGCCCAGAACATTCCTTCTCTGTATATTTGTATTTATACATATGGGAGGAGGAGGTGCCATATTGATTCCCTTAGACAGTACAGTATGAGGGTATAGCTTATTGTGTGCCCAGAACATTCCTTCTCTGTATATTTGTATTTATACATATGGGAGGAGGAGGTGCCATATTGATTCCCTTAGACAGTACAGTATGAGGGTATAGCTTATTGTGTGCCCAGAACATTCCTTCTCTGTATATTTGTATTTATACATATGGGAGGAGGAGGTGCCATATTGATTCCCTTAGACAGTACAGTATGAGGGTATAGTTTATTGTGTGCCCAGAACATTCCTTCTCTGTATATTTGTATTTATACATATGGGAGGAGGAGGTGCCATATTGATTCCCTTAGACAGTACAGTATGAGGGTATAGCTTATTGTGTGCCCAGAACATTCCTTCTCTGTATATTTGTTTCATAGGAACAGTTGTGTGTGTGGCGTGGGTAAGTGTGCTCTATGTATTGTGAGGTGTATATAGGTGTGGGGCATATAAAGATTATCAGTTAATCTGTGCAGCTCATTACTTGCTGTTGTGCTAATCTGTAAGGCACATAAATAGTCATTTTCATTTCGTTTCGTTTGGCCAATAAAAGTATCACCTTTCCACGGCTTTTTGTCATCAGCAGTTTTACCCTGGAACACGCGTAGCTCATAAACTTCACAGTGTTTATGTTATTTTTCTGGCGCACAAACAGATATTTCTCACAGTTGGTGCCGTGTGATATATACAGGTATGGGACCTGTTATCCAGAATGCTCGGGACCTGGGGGTATTCAGGATAATGGATGTTTCTGTAATTTGGATCTTCATACCTAGAAAATCATATAAACGTTAAATAAACCCAATAAGCTGGTTTTGCCTCCAATAAGGATTAATTATATCTTAGTTGGGATCAATTACAAGGTGCAGGTATGGGACCTGTTATCCAGAATGTTCGGGACCTGGGATTTCTGGATTTTCATACCTTAAATCTACTAGAAAATCATGTCTACATGAAAATCAAAGCCAATAGGCTGGTTTTGCTTCCAATAAGGATTAATTATATCTTAATTGGGATCAAGTTTTATTATTACACAGAAATGGAAATCATTTTTAAAAATTTGGGTTATTTGCATCAAATGGAGTCTATGGGAGATGGCTAGAGTTGCCACCTGTCCGGTTTTAAGCCCGACCGCCTCAGATTTTCAGGAGGGCTGTCTGTTTGGATTTCCAAATTAGGAAATACGGACAGGGCTTTAAAGTGAATGGTGCAGTGATCAGCCAATTGGTGATCGCCACGTCATCGGACATGCCCCCTGATGTTATAGGGCCTGCCCCAGGCATAATCGGCCCCAAAACACCCCCACCCCCATCTGGGCTGCCATTTGGCAAAAAGTGGCAATCCTAGGGATAGCCTTTCCGTAATTTGGAGCTTTCTGGATAATGGGTTTCCCAGTAATGGATCTCATACCTGCATGTAGGGTTGCCACCTTTTGCAAATTTTTTTTCCGGCTGGTGGGGGGCGGGTACAAAAAGGGGTGTGGTGTGACATCAAAGGGGCGGGGTTGTGATACAAAGGGGCGGGACCATGGCGTGGCCAGGACAAAAACCGAAGGACAAGCTAAGTTTACAGGGGATTGGGGGCGGGCCGAGGGGTCTTTTTAAGGGTATTACAAATTTACCGGCAGCTACATTGCCGGTAAATTTGTAATACTGGCCCCAGCCTTGGCAGGTGTTTTACCGGCTAGGCCAACCCTACCTGTATGGGTGGGGTCTACTTTCTCTACAGTTCCTCTAAAGTGGAATCCCCCCCAGCCACTCTCTTACCTTTGGCCGGGGAAGGGGGATGCAAGCTGCTCCAATGCTGGGCGGGGAGTAGGTTGGCATGGGGTGGGGAGTAGGCGGGGCAGGGCAGCTTGGGAAGTACAATGCACCGGGCGCTCCTTGGATTTTTTGCAGGGGGTCTGGTTAGGGGATCTGTCAGACAGCCAGGTAATTTGAAGGGCTGTCCGGGTCAAAACTGCCTGCCCGGTTTTCCAAATTAGGAAAACCTGGCAGCATTCCGTACGACTGACACGGCAATTGGCCAATCAACGATTGCTGTGTCATAGCCACACCCCCATGCATCACAGTCCGCCTGCGTCACAATCCTCTGCGTCATAGCCCCGCCCCCTGTCCAGTCTCCACAGTGCTAAAAGGTGGCAACCCTAGGCCTGACAATTAAATAACTAATTAGGTTCAGGCCCGGATGCAGGCCGTGCAGCCAGGCCCCCTTCCCCACCGAGGGGTTGCTGGCCCTGGTGTGATCGCTCCCTCTGCACCCCTGGCCTGCCACTGGTATCTGTGACTATTTATATCTTCATGAAAAATGTGGTATAACTGCATGTAGCAAGTTTGGCTGTGGAACTAGCGCTCTTGCATATTACACTGAATTCTGAAGGCAGTTTTGGGTGAAAATGATGAGTTAAAGATTTAAGAGGTTATTTATCAAAAGGTCCAATTTTAGAGACTTTTTCATACCATGAATTAACTCAAATGAACTCACAACTGGAATGGTTTCTTATTTAAGAAAAAACTTTAACCGAAAACGCTCAATTCAAGTTGTGAAACCTGAAAACTCGAATTAATCGCGTTTCTGTCAAAAAAAGAAAGAAAAAAAACTCTAATCTCTCGAACTGATCAAGTTTTCAGGCAAAGCCCCCCCAAAAAGACTCGAACATCATGACTACTATTAACATCTTCACATCTTTGCCATTGACTCCTGCATGACCTGTTTCCAGGGTTTGGGAGAGTATAAATAAATGATATATAATAATAAATTAAAAATAACTCTGGGGGTTTTTTAACCTGAAAAATTGATTTTTGACCTAAAAAAAAACACCTTGAAAACTCGAATTTTCGCGGAAAACACAAATCGATCCTTAATAAATCTGCCCCTTAAAGGAGAACTAAACCCAAAAAATAAATAGGGCTAAAAACGCCATGTTTTATAAAGTGAACTTCTTGCACGAGGCTAAAGTTTGAGCTTGTCAATAGCAGCAATGATCCAGGACTTCAAACTTGTCACAGGGGGTCACCATCTTGGAAAGTGTCTGTGACACTCACATGCTCAGTGGGCTCTGATTGGCTGTTGAGAAGCTAAGCTTAGGGCTCGTCACTAATTATCCAGCAGAAAATGAGCTTCCCTGGCTGTAATATAAGCTGATGCTACAGGTTTGCTGATTATTCAATTCTGATGCTAATTGCACTGGTTTCTGTGCTGCCATGTAGTAATTATGTGTATTAATTACTAATCAGCCTTATATTGTGACATTTCTATTCTATGTGTACTGTATATTGTGAGTGGCTCCCTAAGCTCAGTAAGTGACAGCAGCACAGAGCATGTGAATCAGTGAATCAGCAGAAAAGAAGATGGGGAGCTACTGGGGCATCTTTGGAGACACAGATCTTTACTGCTAAAGGGCTGTGGTTGCCTTGGGCTGGTACAGAAGCACAAAACATCATGTACAACATTTCTAACTACTTCTTTAGTTAGGCTTTAGTTCTCCTTTAATCTTCATTAGTTTCACGGCCCACTGACTTTAAAAGAACCCCTGGTTCATTTCAATGTGGGTCACGTGCATTCTATGTATACCTCCCAACTGTCCCGTTTTTAGAGGGACAGTCCCTCTTTTGACAGCTCAACCTGCAGTCCCTCGTTTGTACTGGAAAGTCCCGTTTTTCTCAATGCTGAATGGCCAGAAAAAGAAACAATGTTTCCAACTTAATTGGCTTTTGGCAGAGAGCCCAGAACAGCCACAGTGGCAGATAAGATACATTTGTAACAAATTGGAGATAAGTGTAACAATATAAGATAACAGGTCCCCTGGGAAAAGTTAGACTCACAGCTTAAAGGGCAATTCATTAGCAAAACTGTAATAACTGGAGGAAAAAACAGAAATATGTTTCAAACTTTTATAACCTGCGAAATTTTGTAACATGAACATGATAATTCTGGGTGTGGCCACAAAAAGGGGGTGTGGTCAAAAAATTTCACCACGCTTTGCGCGGCAACTTTTTTGTCCCTCTTTTTATTTCCAAAATGTTGGGAGGTAATCCGACTCATTGTATTCCTCCTTTTAAACAGTAAACGGCCCCTAAACATACGGAGGCACCTACTTATCATAATCTGATTCTGAATTTGACTTTTCCAAAATGGAATTTTCAAGAATTATCATATCAAAAAAGTCTGGTAAATTCAAATGAAATGATTCAGCAGCCATTTTTTTCTTTTCCAATTCTGCTTCCAATTGTTCTCGAGTCCCTTCTATGTTACTGCAGGGATGGGATCCATTATCCAGAAACCTGTTATCCAGAAAACTCAGAATTTCTTTCTTCCATAGACTCCATTTTATCCAAATAACCCAAAAGTGATTTCCTTTTTCTGTGTAATAATAAAACAGTCGCTTGTACTTGATCCCAACTAAGATATAATTAATCCTTATTGGAAGCAAAACCAGCCTATTGGGGTTATTTAATGTTTACAGGATTTTTAAGCAGACTTAAGGTATGAAGATCCAAATTATGGAAAGATCCGTTATCTGGAAAACCTCAGATCCTGAGCATTCTGGATAACAGGTCCCATACCTGTACTTGATCCCAACTAAGATATAATTAATCCTTATTGGAAGCAAAACCAGCCTATTGGGTTTATTTCATGTTAACATGATTTTTAAGAAGACTCAAACGAAGAAGATCCAAATTACAGAAAGATCCATTATCCAGAAAATCCCAGGTCCCGAGCATTCTGGATAACAGATCCCATACCTGTACTTGATCCCAACTAAGATATAATTAATCCTTATTGGAAGCAAAACCAGCCTATTGGGTTTATTTCATGTTTACATGATTTTTAAGCAGACTCAAACAAAGGAGATCCAAATTACAGAAAGATCCATTATCCGGAAAATCCCAGGTCCCAAGCATTCTGAATAACAGGCCCCATACCTGTACTTGATCCAAACTAAGATATAATTAATCCTTATTGATGCAAAACCAGCCTATTGGGTTTATTTCATGTTTATATGATTTTCTAGTAGACTTAACGTATGAAGATCCAAATTACAGAATGATCTGTTATCCGGAAAACCCCAGGTCCCGAGCATTCTGGATTAAACCTGTTCAAAATAATCAAATGGCATCTAACACCTATTAAATGACTTGAATCCCCTATTACATGAAGCAGAAGTAACACTCATAATGTTCTGGGCTCGGCGCTTGCCATCAGTATTATGGGGCCCCATACTAATAAATTATCAGGGCCCCACTAACTCTGCCCAAACTTTGCCCATTCTCTGCCCAGTAACGATGTGTGGTCAGGCCTGATAACCGCGGGTCGGTCGTGTTTGGGCCGACCTTGCACTCCCATTTGCGGGTGGTGGGCGGGTACCGGTTGAGCTTGTCTTCCTGCTCTCCCGGCCGCCACCTTACTCTGCCGGCCTCCATCTTCCTGTTTTATAGCATGTATGTGATGTCATTGGTGGGGCGGCGCAGGTCTATAAAAGGAACCCAGAAGTCGGGCTTGGGTGTGGGTTTTACCCGACCCGCACAACACTACTGCCCAGGCCAAGCCCTAGACTATGGGGCAAATATACTAAAGGGCGAAGTGACTAACGCGGGCGAAAATTTGCCAGCGTGACGTTATTTCGGAACTTAACGGTCGCCGGCGTAACTTCGCTAGCGAAGAAGATAGACTCTAGCAGTACTTCGCTCCCTAACGCCTGGTGAATTTTCTCTCTGGCGAATGGACGTAACTACGGAAATTCAAGATGCGGATTATACTGAACGTTACCTCTTGCGCCAGACTTGACTTCGCCACCTCAGACCAGGCGAAGTAAAATAGAGCAGATAGGAGTTCCTCAAAAAAAAAATGTGAAATTTTTTCTAAGTCCCAAAAAACGCTGGCGACTTTTCAGTTTTTCAGGGTGATAGGCTGCAAAAGAGTGTAATTTTTTTTTAGGGTAACCAGCTTCCCCCCTACATTTCCTAACATATGGCACATAAACTATACATTGGGCTCATGTGTAGGGCAAAATAACTTTATTTTATTTTATTAAGGTTCCCTGGACTTGTGTAATGTATTTGCTGCAACATATACGTCCATTGTACTTTAACTTCCCGCTGTATGCAAATTAGCCAACGCTAGCGCAACTTTGCTTTGCTTGCAGAATTAACGCTAGCGCAACTTCACACTGTTCGGCGCCCTGGTCGCAACTTCGCATTTTAGTGAATTAGCGTTTTTAGCGAATTTTCGCGTGGCGATGTGAGCGAAGCCGTCGCTAGCGAAATTCCGGAGGTTAGTGAATTTGCCCCCCATGCTTTTTCATCCCAGTATCTCAAAGGGATAATTCTCCTTTAAGGTAACTTTTACTATGTTATAGAATGGCCATTAATTATTTGCCTATTTGTTCTGACTCTTTCCAGCTTTCAAATGGGAGGTCGCTGACCCCATCTAAAAAACAAACGCTCTGTAAGGCTACAAATGTATTGTTATTGCTACTTTTTATTCCTCATCTTTCTAATCAGGCCTCTCCTATTCATATTTCAGTCTCTTGTTCATATCAGTGCATGGTTGCTAGGGGAATTTGGACCCTAGCAACCAATGGCTGAAATTGCAAACTGGAGAGCTGCTGAATAAAAAGCTAAATAACTCAAAAACCACAAATAATAAAAAATGAAAACCAATTGCAAATTTTCTCAGAATATCCCTCTCTACATTATACTAACAGTTAATTTAAAGGTGAACAACCCCTTTAATTCAAGTGTAGAGGAGATAAGGAATGTTGTGAGAATAATGGAGACATAATGACTAAATAAGTGGCTGAATTTTATCACATTTACATTTTGTGCCCCCCAATGTTTTTAGTCAAATCCCTACACCCTGAATAAACCTTTTTCCAGAATAAGGAAGATGGTGGTACTAAAGGAAGAGCAGATGCAGGAGCTCCCTCTACTGGACACAAAAAACATGCACTTAGTCAAAAAAGTGACAAACAATATGGCAGCTTCCTTTCCCGGTAGACAGATAAGTAAAGCAATGTCATTAAATGCCATTTGAGGCTTTAGTGAGGGATCGAGGGTTAACAAGAAATTGGGCTTGATGGGTGGGGCAGAGTATGAATTTTTGTTTTTACATTTAAAATACATTTTAAATAAATTTTAAAATAAGGACATTCTAAAATCATCTAATAACGATCGAGCAATACGGCAGAATGACTGATATTCAGGGGTCGCTAAAGCTCATTTTGGGCAGGGGGGTGTAAGCTTCGCTGTGGGGCGCAAGTTAATATGGACCCCGACAAACTTTTCACTATGAACTAATTGAAATGAATGTGACATAGAAAATAATGACATGAAAAAAAACCTTATTTAGAAATAAATGAGGAATTTGGAGAGGTAAAATATGAGCAGATGGAGTATAAAGTGACCCTGGAAGGGGCTTGGAGTGAACCAATAAAACGCTTCCTTCCAGCATCTGGTTCCCATGTCCTTTTATTTGGAAAATCCCTTGTCTGTTTCATGCAGCGGTGTATGTAAGGCTATATATCAGCGGCACAAAACTGCATCATCTGAAATCAACGGCTGCATTTACTTACGTTGGGTCTTTTTCGCCTCTGGACCTGTTTCCCGTGATGTTTCCACATAAAAAATAAAATTCCTCTGTTGTGGGATTCATTATGCGCTGATATAATGAGCAGCATGGTCTTACTCCCAAGCACCACTCTCCAACACGTCTGCTAAATATGTGCAACAATCCACAGCTTTTAGGTACTTCCCAGCTCCAGGCACTATTAGACATATAAACCTGTGAACAATGCCAGAATATTAGTAAATATTGGGGGGCGACACTGTGAAAGGGTAAAAAATGGGGGGCTGTGCCTATATATTATACACTTACATTATGTGCATATATGATATGGGGGTGACAGGGGAAAGATGGGGGGCTGTGCCTATATATTATACACTTACATTATGTGCATATATGATATGGGGGTGACAGGGGAAAGATGGGGGGCTGTGCCTATATATTATACACTTACATTATGTGCATATATGATATGGGGGTGACAGGGGAAAGATGGGGGGCTGTGCCTATATATTATACACTTACATTATGTGCATATATGATATGGGAGTGACAGAGGAAAGATGGGGGGCTGTGCCTATATATTATACACTTACATTATGTGCATATATGATATGGGGGTGACAGAGGAAAGATGGGGGGCTGTGCCTATATATTATACACTTACATTATGTGCATATATGATATGGGGGTGACAGAGGAAAGATGGGGGGCTGTGTCTATATATTATACACTTACATTATGTGCATATATGATATGGGGGTGACAGGGGAAAGATAGGGGGCCGTGCCTATATATAATACACTAATACATTATGGGGGGCTGGTTATATAATATAAGGAGGTTACAATGTATCGCAGGTGTTGGGGAAGGATCATGTGACAGTACAAAGCAGATTTGCCGTTTCCCAGGGAACAAACGGATTCTTTGAGGTTTTTTATTTATTTTGTTGGAATTACAATGAAAACAATTGGGGGGTGAGAGGCTCATTATATTTCTGTTCCTGAGTCGCGTCTCCCAATCTCACAGAATATTCGTGCTCCCCCCCCCCCGCCCCAGCAGGAAGGAAAGTCTCCGCAGAGACTCAGCAGAAAAAACGCGTTTCTTTTCCTCGTATCCTTAAAGGACCCGGCTGCCTGATCCGCCCCCACCAGTCCCCCCCCCCCTTCGCTTCTTTCTTGGCGATGGTTTCGGAGCTGCGAGTTCAGCCAAAATAGAGAATAAAATGTTTGGGAGGGAAGGGGCCGGTGTAGGAAACATCATTGTGCCCCCGCGTCCCTCCTACAAACGCCATTCGCACAGGAAGAAGTTTCCAGAGAAAGAATCTCATTTGTCCCACATTGAACTTTCAGATTCCCTGTTGTTTGGCACAAAAGGGACAGAGATGTATCATTCCTACTCCAACCTCTTCAACTACAACTCCCACAATCCTCTGTGGCTTCCACAGCAGCTGCAGGATAGAGACCTCCCAGCCCTGAGAGATTATTACTTACACCATCTTGCTCTACTATTCACTATTAACCAGCCTCCTGCAACCTGTTTTACTTTACAACAGAGTAGAGTTACACAGTAGCTGAGCTTGACAAAGTACAAATTTATATAGTCCTTTCCCAAGGACATCTTGCCTTTCTCTACATGTAACAGAACCTCTTCCAACACTATTGTGCCTTACTATACACACTAGTCTCACCTTAGAATTTTTCTACAGATGCCATTTTGCCTCACTATATGAATGATCCTATAGTTACAACTCCTGGTAACTATATGAACGATCCTATAGTTACAACTCCTGGTTACTCTAGGAACGATCCTATAGTTACAACTCCTGGTTACTATATGAACGATCTTATGGTTACAAATCCTGGTTACTCTATGAACGATCCTATAGTTACAACTCCTGGTTACTCTATGAACGATCCTATAGTTACAACTCCTGGTTACTCTATGAATGATCCTATAGTTACAACTCCTGGTTACTCTATGAACGATCCTATAGTTACAACTCCTGGTTACTCTATGAACGATCCTATAGTTACAACTCCTGATTACTCTATGAATGATCCCAAAGTTACAACTCCTGGTTACTCTATGAGCGATCCTATAGTTACAACTCCTGGTTACTCTATGAACGATCCTATAGTTACAACTCCTGGTTACTATATGAACGATCCTATAGTTACAGCCCCTGGTTACGATATGAATGATCCCATAGTTACAACCGCTGGTTACTACATGAATGATACCATAATTACAACCTCTAGTTACTACACAAGTGATCCCATAGTTAATGACCCTGGTTACTATACGAATTATCCCATAGTTGCAACTCCAGGTTACTATATGAACAATCCCATAGTTACAGCCCCTGGGTACTATATGAATTATCTCATAATTACAACCTCTGGTTACTATATGAACCATCCCATAGATAGAGCTCCTGGTTACTATATGAATTATCGCATAGTTATAACCCCTGGTTACTACAGGTATATGAATGATCCCATAGTCACAACCCCTGGTTACTATATAAAATGATTCCATAGTCACATCCCCAGGTATATGAATGATCCCATAGTTGCAGCCCCTGGTTACTACATGAATGATCCCATAGTTACAGCCCCTGGTTACTACATGAATGATCCCATAGTTACAGCCCCTGGTTACTCTAGGAATGATCACATAGTTGCAACTCCTTTTTACTATATAAATGATCCCATAGTTACAGCCCCTGGTTACTACATGAATTCTCTCATAATTACAGCTCCTGGTTACTATATGAATGATCCCATAGTTGCAACTCCTGGTTACTACATGAACGATCCCATAGTTACAACCCCTGGGTACTATATGAATGATCCTGTAGTTACAGCTCCTGGTTACTATATGAACGATCCTATAGTTACAGCTGCTGGTTACTCTATGAATTATCTCATCGTTATAACCCCTGGTTACTATATGAATGATCCCATAGTCACAAACCCGGGTATATGAATGATCCAATAGTTACAGCCCCTGGTTACTACATGAATGATCCCATATTTACAGCCCCTGGTTACTACATGAATGATCCCATATTTACAGCCCCTGGTTACTACATGAATGATCCCATATTTACAGCCCCTGGTTACTACATGAATGATCCCATAGTTACAGCCCCTGGTTACTACATGAATGATCCCATAGATACAGCCCCTGGTTACTACATGAATGATCCCATAGTTGCAGCCCCTGGTTACTACATGAATGATCCCATATTTACAGACCATGGTTACTACATGAATGATCCCATAGTTATAGCCCCTGGTTACTCTAGGAATGATCCCATAGTTGCAACTCCTGGTTACTATATGAATGATCCCAAAGTTACAACTCCTGGTTGCTGTACAAATGATCCTATAGTTACAACTCCTGGTTACTATATGAATGATCCCAAAGTTACAACTCCTGGTTGCTGTATAAATGATCCTATAGTTACAACTCCTGGTTACTATATGAATGATCCCAAAGTTACAACTCCTGGTTGCTGTAAAAATTATCCTATAGTTACAACTCCTGGTTACTATATGAATGATCCCAAAGTTACAACTCTTGGTTGCTGTATAAATGATCCTATAGTTACAACTCCTGGTTACTATATGAATGATCCTATAGTTACAGATCCTGGTTACTCTATGAATGATCTAATAGTTACAACTCCTGGTTACTCTATGAATGATCCCAAAGTTAGAACTCCTGGTTGCTGTATAAATGATCCCATAGTTACAACTCCTGGTTACTATGTGAATGATCACTTGGATACAGTGCCAGATTTTGTGCAGGGGGTTGAAGTTGTTTTTCTGTGGGAGGGCCTAGGCCCTTGAAGTTACTCCCCTACTCCTATAGTTAAGGCTCCTTATGCTGATACCTGTATTCCCTTACTATAAGGGCTGCTATCAGTAACATGGGGCCCCATACTACGACCCCAGGGAGCCTCAATTATCTGCCCCGTGGGTCTTGGGCCCTCTCAACAAATAAAATGCTGCTACACACAAACTCACACAGTAGGTGTAATGAAGGGCCTGCCCGCAAGAGCTTACAATCTATAGGCCTTTGTACTCACAATACATTTGTCCAACTTGTATTCATGTTTGTGCCTCCCTGTGTGGAGCCGTGTGTATTATACAGAGTCGGAAATCTCTGAGGAGCAGCTGATCATCCAGAGAGAACACTGGGATTTCTTTGTCAGCCAATAAATAGGAACCGGTATCGTCTTTCAGTTCAGCAGCGACAGGGAAGGAATAATTGTCTGACAAGGAAGGTCTCGCCAGCCGAAAGAAATAAATCCGACAGCAAGAGGAAGAAGCAGTAAAACAAATACACACAGAAAGATTGAATTCCACACGTTAAGAGGAAGCAGGACCTTACGCCACAGAGCTTACAATCTAATAACAGAAAGAGCGCACGTATAATTGTCAGGAGGGAAGAGTGTGGTACAAGGGGTAGTAAACCCTTTACTAAATGCCCATTGCCTGCTCTAAGGAACCAATCACTTTATGGTTGACTTGAGGTTGAGTGAAGAGATTTAAACTGTCAGTAAATTCCCACCAAGTGGCAGTCGCTCACATTCACTGTTATTGAAAGTGATAGACCCCTGTGTCCCGTGTCTTCAGTCTGACCTATAATACGAGTAGATTGCAAAGTGACTCTCCTTAAATCCAATATTCTGTTTAAATCACTGAGACAAATATGGATCCATATTAGTAAAACACACCCATCCCATTCAGAGCACAATGTTAATTCAGCAACGGCAGTGAAAGTGTTAAATGAACCCGCGGGCCTGCCCCTCCCCCCATTTCCATTTCAGACTCACCTGCCCAGGGGCACCTGTGATGAGGAGAGATGGGTGCAGGGTGCAGAGAAACATTCCCAAATCATCTGAGGTCCCTCAGGCTCTCCCTCCCTCACCTTATACACAGCTCAGTCCTTTCCCTGGGCCCCCACCCTTCACTCAACATCAAGCTCCTCCCCCCAGCATCAAGCTCCTCCCACACCTGCTGATTGTTATGAGCTCCCCCTCATACACCGGCAGCCACAGGTTCTGTGTCACTCCAAAATCTTCAGCAACACCCCCTAATGTTCTTTATCCCCCACCCGCCCCCCTTAACTCCTGAGCACCTCCTCCCCCCCACAGTAGCACCCCCACATGCACTGCCAGCAATACACCAGTACAACATTCAACGACAGACTAGTTTCCCTTTATTTTAACCTGAGGGGCTTTGTACTTATAATAATAGATCTAAAGCTATAGATAAAATATAATTAGATTTACTTTCTGCAGATAAGAGAGACTTCATGTGGGTAAAGGAGGCTCAGATTCAGCTTTAAAGGGATGGTGTCATTTTATAATCCTTATTTTATGTTTTATATATATATATATATATATATATATATATATATATATATATATATATATATATATATATATATATATATATATATATATATATAATCTCAGCTGCCATAAAGCAGGACAGGACTGCTGCTTACAATGGGGATCAGATAGGATCTGTGCAGCCACTGGGACAGAATGTTCTGTTATACAGATAGCTAGAATCTCAGCTGCCATAAAGCAGGACAGGACTGCTGCTTACAATGGGGATCAGAAAGGATCTGTGCAGCCACTGGGACAGAATGCTCTGTTATACAGATAGCTAGAATCTCAGCTGCCATAAAGCAGGACAGGACTGCTGCTTACAATGGGGATCAGATAGGATCTGTGCAGCCACTGGGACAGAATGTTCTGTTATACAGATAGCTAGAATCTCAGCTGCCATAAAGCAGGGCAGGACTGCTGTTTTGTGTTTTGATTAAGCAGTAAGCATGAATTTCAGCCGAAATACTAACTTGACTCTTCTTTTTTGACAATTGAGCTTTAGTGTAGGATACGTTATTGGTCTATGAGGCCCAGTATTCATATAAATGTATCTCCACTTCCAGTATCGCAGTATTGATCAGCTGTGCATCTCAGGGGACCCGGCTAGATATCTTTAAGGATGGCTCGCTGGTTGTCTCACTAATTCACACCATGATTCCTCTGGGTTTCCAGACCTGCTTTCCCTTCCCTCTGTCTCCCACTGAGCACCCCAGGGTGCTGACATTTGTACATCTGCTGAGCTGCAGGTGTGAAGAGCAATTGTGGCGTCGACAACTCGGGAAAACAACACAAACTGTCAGAGGCTGAGAGATAACGTTGACTGTGCGTCTTTCCCAAATCCCTCTAGTGGGTCCCACTTTTCTGAGACATCTGACACGTAAACCTTCCATTCTCATCTCTCTCATCTATACTGTATGCCCAGCTGCTGTGCCCTGCTCTCTCCCTGAACCAAAGAGGAGTCCACTTCAGGCCCATAGCACCCCAGATGATATCCCCAGAGACAACTTGCAACTGGTTTTCATTTATTTTTAATCATATCGAATTCTTTTGCTTTTTATTCAGCAGCTCTCCGGTTTGCAATTTCAGCCGTCTGGTTGCTAGGGTCCATATTCCCCTAGCAACCACGCACTGATTGGAATAAGACACTGGTATATGAATAGGAGACGCCTGAATAGAAAGATTTATAAAAAGTAGCAATAACAATAAATGTGTAGCCTTACAGAGCATTCATTTGTAGATGGGGTCAGTGACCCCCATTTGAAAGCTGTAAAGAGTCAGAAGAAAAAGGCTCAAAAATTATAAAATATAAATAACGAGGACCAGTTGAGAAGTTGTTTAGAATTCGCCATTCGATAACATACTAAAAGTTAACTTTTTTTAATTTCATAGTTTTGTTCATATTTAGGGGCACATGCCCGTTAAAGGGCAAGTCAACCAGAAAATAAATAAATGTGCCTAATAAAAGACAACACCATTTTAAGCAACTTTCCAATATAAATTCATTTAACATTTTCATTGCTTTTACCGTTATTTTTAAAAAAAGGTTTGCTATTAAAAGGAGAATTTGCTTAAAGGAGAAGGAAAGGTTAATATTGAGTTAGCTTTATCAGAAAGGTCTATATAAATACACCAGTAAACCCTCAAAGTAATGCTGCTCTGAGTCCTCTGTCAAAAGAAACAGCACATTTCTTTCCTTCTATTGTGTACTCATGGGCTTCTGTATCAGACTTCCTGTTTTCAGCTTAAACCTCCAGGGCTAGGGCTTGAGCATGCTCAGTTTGTTCCTCTCTCCTTCTATTGTGTACTCATGGGCTTCTGTATCAGACTTCCTGTTTTCAGCTTAATTTGGGCTTGAGCATGCTCAGTTTGCTTCTCTCTTCCCCTTCCTGCTGTAATGTGAGCCCAGAGCTATGAGTGAGCAAGGAGAGACTCAGGCAGGAAGTGATGTCACACCAAGCTAATATGGCAGCTGCTATCCTAAACAAACAGAGAGCTTCTAGAGCTGTTTACTCCGCTATGTTAAAGCATTCTGCAGAATAAATATAGCGTTCTAGCTTGCACTGTGGTGGCTAATCTTTTGGCAATAAACTGCTTTAGTAGCTTTCCTTCTCCTTTAAGGGCCCTTGGATAGGGAACCCTTTGAGAGCCCGTGAGAAAACCTTCCCCCCCCCAGTCCCTATTTAGCAATGTAAATGAGCTGCGCTGGTTCTGTTTAGGGGGTTAATTACCAACAACTGCACTTCATTATATATTCCCTATGTTGTTCCCCTTGATAAAAGCTGTCTGGACTGGCACAGACCCCACCAGTATATCCTCCCTCTATTCCAGTCTCACCTCACTTGCTGGGCTGTTTCTTTTGGGGGGGGGTTTCGTGGGGGGGTGGGGGTGTCTTATTTTTCTCATGCCTATTGAGACTCAGTAATTAAGCAAAAAAAGCCTCTCAGTTTCGGCTCCCCGTAATCATCTCCAATTACTGCTGGGCGAGTGTAGCTGATGAGAGATTATAACGTGTGCAATCTCCAATGTATGATGTTCAATTAGCTCAATTCATGCTGCACCCTGGCACACCAGTCACTACATTTCCCACGGCCAACAAAAACAGCCTTTCTTTGACACCCCAGCCCCCCCCCCAGCCCCAGCACAGATGGTCTCGGCACTGTCTGTGACTGCACTCGCTGCAGCTGGCATCTGAGACCCACCTAACCCGGCCGGCCAGACAAAGAGGGCGAGTCAAACGGGCCACAGTACCTTCTTGTTTGAGTAAATAGCGAAGCCTTTTAAACACACACACACAGAGAGGAATCATTCATAGCATCAGAAAACAGGTGGATAAACACAAAAAATACCTTGAGATTGGCACTCACGTTATAAATTAATGTCATGTCCCCCTGGTGCCGTTCCAAAATCCAACATACGGACACAGTATGAGGGTATAGCTTATTGTGTGCCCAGAACATTCCTTCTCTGTATATTTGTATTTATACATATGGGAGGAGGAGGTGCCATACTGATTCCCTTAGACAGTACAGTATGAGGGTATAGCTTATTGTGTGCCCAGAACATTCCTTCTCTGTATATTTGTATTTATACATATGGGAGGAGGTGCCATATTGATTCCCTTAGACAGTACAGTATGAGGGTATAGCTTATTGTGTGCCCAGAACATTCCTTCTCTGTATATTTGTATTTATACATATGGGAGGAGGAGGTGCCATATTGATTCCCTTAGACAGTACAGTATGAGGGTATAGCTTATTGTGTGCCCAGAACATTCCTTCTCTGTATATTTGTATTTATACATATGGGAGGAGGAGGTGCCATATTGATTCCCTTAGACAGTACAGTATGAGGGTATAGCTTATTGTGTGCCCAGAACATTCCTTCTCTGTATATTTGTATTTATACATATGGGAGGAGGGAGGTGCCATATTGATTCCCTTAGACAGTACAGTATGAGGGTATAGCTTATTGTGCACCCAGAACATTCCTTCTCTGTATATTTGTATTTATACATATGGGAGGAGGGAGGTGCCATATTGATTCCCTTAGACAGTACAGTATGAGGGTATAGCTTATTGTGTGCCCAGAACATTCCTTCTCTGTATATTTGTATTTATACACATGGGAGGAGGTGCCATATTGATTCCCATAGACAGTACAGTATGAGGGTATAGCTTATTGTGTGCCCAGAACATTCCTTCTCTGTATATTTGTATTTATACATATGGTAGGAGGTGCCATATTGATTCCCTTAGACAGTACTGTATGAGGGTATAGCTTATTGTGTGCCCAGAACATTCCTTCTCTGTATATTTGTATTTATACATATGGGAGGAGGTGCCATATTGATTCCCTTAGACAGTACAGTATGAGGGTATAGCTTATTGTGTGCCCAGAACATTCCTTCTCTGTATATTTGTATTTATACATATGGGAGGAGGGAGGTGCCATATTGATTCCCTTAGACAGTACAGTATGAGGGTATAGCTTATTGTGTGCCCAGAACATTCCTTCTCTGTATATTTATACATATGGGAGGAGGAGGTGCCATATTGATTCCCTTAGACAGTACAGTATGAGGGTATAGCTTATTGTGTGCCCAGAACATTCCTTCTCTGTATATTTATACATATGGGAGGAGGAGGTGCCATATTGATTCCCTTAGACAGTACAGTATGAGGGTATAGCTTATTGTGTGCCCAGAACATTCCTTCTCTGTATATTTGTATTTATACATATGGGAGGAGGAGGTGCCATATTGATTCCCTTAGACACTACAGTATGAGGGTATAGCTTATTGTGTGTCTATGTACAGATATAATGGAGGCAATTGCATTCTCCGGCCCCCGGGATTCATTTACCTGTAGACGACTTGATTAAACGAACTAAAGGACAGCGACTTCTCTTTGATCTTTTCCCGGAAAGTCTGCGTCCTTCTTCTGCATGACGTTCATCTGTGACTTAGCTCTCTCCTAGTAACGAGCATTAGCCCCGGCGTCCTGGGCACTGTACCTATTGGAGATGGGTCAGAAGGGGCCCCCGTGGCACCGTAATGACTGCTCGTTACATCCCAAGTATTCCTGGAACAGGCACTTCATGCGGATGTGAGCCTCTCCACTGCCATTAAAAGAAAAACAAGATACATTAGGCCAAATGATTTCTGATAATGTTTCATTCTTTGCCTTCAACTTGCCTCCTTTTCATCTACAGTCATACAGTCAAGTAAGACTTTAAGGCTGAAAGGGAAAAAATATTTATTCCAAGTTACATTCTAAGGCTGGAGAAGGACGGCACCCCATGTACCCCATGTATAAGGAGGGGATACACCCAATTAAGGAAACATATTTCCCTATTTGTAGCTCTGTGTTTTTTGATTCATGATTGGGAACTGCCATTCTCCTTCCTGCCAGAGTGATATCACCAATAATGGGGTTGCGGGATCACCCCTAATATAATGTATAAGTGAAATGGAACTGACAGGCCAAATTATGACAAGCATTAGTAATGCAGTATCTATCGATTGTCAAAAACAGTGGGGTTTAGTTACAAAGTCATTATCAGAGTCACCAGTTGAACCAAAATATAAAGAAAGAATGGAGCACGAATGTGCCAATTATATATCGCTGGTTAAACATTCTTATTGATTTTACATCTAAAGTTCCGGCCCTTTTCTGAGTTGGTGCAGGTTTCGCTTTTCCCTGAATTCATGTGACTGTCCCTATTTTCTTTGCATGGGGGAGTGTATTTCCTTCTATCCACTATTTCCATCTATCTACTTCAATGTCTCTACTTTCCAGGTACTCGTGAGCTGGTTGCTACTTCCTTTGCCAGGGGGAGTGTATTTCCTGGGACTCGTGTGCCGGTCTCTACTTCCTCTGTACAGGGGGAGTGTATTTCCGGATACTCATGTGACTGTCTCTACTTCCTTTACATGGGGGAGTGTATTTCCTGGTACTCGTGTGACTGTCTCTACTTCCTTTACATGGGGGAGTGTATTTCCTGGTACTCGTGTGACTTTCTCTACTTCCTTTGCACGGGGGAGTGTATTTCCTGGTACTCTTGTGACTGTCTCTACTTCCTTTGCATAGGGGAGTGTATTTCCTGGTACTCGTGTGACTGTCTCTACTTCCTTTGCACGGGGGAGTGTATTTCCTGGTACTTGTGTGACTGTCTCTACTTCCTTTGCACAGGGGAGTGTATTTCTTGGTACTCATGTGACTGTCTCTACTTCCTTTGCACTGGGGAGTGTACAGTATTTCCTGGTACTTGTGTGACTGTCTCTACTTCCTTTGCATGGGGGAGTGTATTTCCTTGTACTTGTGTGACTGTCTCTACTTCCTTTGCTCGGGGAAGTGTATTTCCTGGTACTCATGTGACCCGCTAACCATCAAGAATCAGGAAGTGCTGTCCTTGTAAACTGGAAGTGACATCATTGGAAGCAGGCGTGATTAGAAAAAAAGGATTAAAACAGGAAGTGCTGTCATTGTAAACTGGAAATGACATAATCGGAAGTATGTATGATCAGAAAAAAGGAGTAAAAATCGCTATTGAGAAGACCGGCGGGCCGACCCGATACCCGCAAACCTGCAGAACCGCCGACCCACATCTATACCCGCACCCGGAACTTCTACCTGCAACCCGCAGGGTACCGCAGGTTTTTGCCGGTAACCCACAGGTACCCGACCCTCTGCAGGACTTTATTTCCTGGTACTCATGTGACTGTCTCTACTTCCTTTGCATGGGGGAGTGTATTTCCTGGTACTCGTGTGACTGTCTCTACTTCCTTTGCACTGGGAGTGTATTTCCTGGTACTCATGTGACTGTCTTTACTTCCTTTGCACTGGGGAGTGAATTTCCTGTAACTTATGTCACTTAATTTTCCTTCTAATAAACAGCTATAATGTTATATTGTTTAGGTTTGGGTGATAAGCGTCTTTATTACAGAGCAGGGGGCAAACAGAATATTAAATTGGAGAGCTAAAAAGTCCGACATTCGTGAATCATTTGTTGCAATTTGGCGGACTTTTCTTCTCTGAAATGACAAGAAAGGAAAGTGAAAAACAAAATTCCAGGTGGAACAAGAACATAACAGCCAGGACTGAGTAAGTACAGCACGAAGACGTTCTGCCAGGAGGAATGTTCTGTTCCGCGGGTCATTACTAATAAGCGTCGCTACAGTGCTCAGCTGAGACGCAGATGGACAGGAGAGTTGCGCTCACCCCCTCTGTTACTTGATAAGGATATTCCCATTATACTAAATATTAGTGTTTTATGCTCAGCCTTTAAAGCCAATATATTGTCATTATTCAATGGGGTAGTTAGTGGCATATCAATGAGTGTGGGAAAAACCGAGGCAGGGAAAAGGCAGCAATTGCTCTGTGTGCCGTGAGCTTACACATCCCCCCCCCACATAAAGGCCCTGATTGGTGGCTCCTGATGAATGAGTGAAAGGTTCACATTATTAACTCTAATGCCTTTATCTTCCCATACAAATAGGACCAGTGTTTTATCACCCAAAAGGGTCCCCCCCCCACACACAAGCAACAGAAAAATGAGCATTTTGAGGGTCAGTCTGAGAATACTTTCTCATTCACGGCACAGGTGCAGAGTGGGGGCATTGTGGCCCCTGCCGACGACACTGGACCCTTTACAGAAGCTGACAATGAACAGGCAAATAACAGCCTCCCCTCTAGGATCCAGTCAATGGCTGCCCTGTCTGACCCTCTGTTGTGCCGGTTCAGCCGGGAATTCCACTTTGGAAAAAGACTTTCCCCTCCTAAATGGCTGCAAAGTCACCGAGGTCTGGGGCCTTTATTTTGGCTTTAATGCCACTCACATTTGAATGCAACACAATTCTGCCTGAAAGGGGCTCTTTAGTCTAAAACGAAATGAAATGCGCAGTTGATTCCATTCTCTCTCTCTCTTGTTGTTGGGGGGGGGGAGATTGGAGCTGGGGGGGGGATACATGTTTTCTGGAAAATAACACATGGCTTACCTACGTGCAACATGAATAATACAAACTGTTTGTTTGTACCACAAAACAATGTGTCATATAACGTAGAGTGCCAATATTTACTTACTTCTGAAACGCTACTGTCACTTTTCATGTAAGAATAGACCAGACTTTAGCAAGAGTGACCTGTACACTATATGGATGGGACCCTAATGTGTGCACCGAAAGTGAATGTATTTATTTGACTGGACTCATTCATACACTCAGCTGTTTACCAATCTTCCAGGTACTCGTGTGACTGTCGCTACTTCCTTTGTATGGGGGAGTGTATTTCCTGGTACTAATGTGACTGTCGCTACTTCCTTTGCACGGGGAAGTGTATTTCCTGGTACTCGTGTGACTGTCTCTACTTCCTTTGCACGGGGGAGTGTATTTCCTGGTACTCATGTGACTGTCTCTACTTCCTTTGCACGGGGGAGTGTATTTCCTGGTACTTGTGTGACTGTCGCTACTTCCTTTGTATGGGGGAGTGTATTTCCTGGTACTCATGTGGCTGTCGCTACTTCCTTTGCACGGGGGAGTGTATTTCCTGGTACTCGTGTGACTGTCTCTACTTCCTTTGCACGGGGGAGTGTATTTCCTGGTACTCATGTGACTGTCTCTACTTCCTTTGCATGGAGGACTGTATTTCCTAATACTCGTGTGACTGTCACTACTTCCTTTGCACAGAGGAGAGTATTATCTGGTACCCGTGTGACTGTCTCTACTTCCTTTGCACGGGGGAGTGTATTTCCTGGTACTAATTTGACTGTCTCTACTTCCTTTGCATGGGGGAGTGTATTTCCTGGTACTCGTGTGACTGTCTCTACTTCCTTTGCATGGGGGAATATATTTCCTGGTACTCGTATGACTGTCTCTACTTCCTTTGCATGGAGGAGTGTATTTCCTGGTACCCGTGTGACTGTCTCTACATCCTTTGCACGGGGGAGAGTATTATCTGGTATTCGTGTGACTGTCTCTACTTCCTTTGCACGGGGGAGTGTATTTCCTGCTACTTGTGTGTCTGTCTCTACTTCCTTTGCATGGGGGAGTGTATTTCCTGGTACTCGTGTGACTGTCTCTACTTCCTTTGTACAGGGGAGTGTATTTCCTGGTACTCGTGTGACTGTCTCTACTTCCTTTGCATGGGGGAGTATATTTCCTGGTACTCATGTGACTGTCTCAACTTCCTTTGCATGGGTGAGTATATTTCCTGGTACTTGTGTGACTGTCTCTACTTCCTTTGCACGGGGGAGTGTATTTCCTGGTACTCGTGTGACTGTCTCTACTTCCTTTGCATGGGGGAGTGTATTTCCTGGTACTCGTGTGACTGTCTCTACTTCCTTTGCACGGGGAGTGTATTTCCTGGTACTCATGTGACTGTCTCTACTTCCTGCACATGGGGGAGTGTATTTCCTGGTTTTATTAGATTACATTTAATAAGACACAAGGCAAGACTTAGCAGGGGGTGGGACTAGAGCAATTTGATAGGATTTTACAGGGAGGGGGGGCATGGAGTCTGTGACACAAGCGGTGGGTGGGACTAGAACATGCTGATGGAAGCTTACAGAGGGAGGGACAGGAAGTTAATAACATATAAGACCATATCATTTCTGAATCATTTATACGCTTATTTGCATAAACTACTGTTTAAAAAGTTCAGGTTCAGTTATTCATGACATTCTCTGAATCCAGCAATAAAGTCGTTCCATTTACAGTACCAGAAATCCTGTATGGAGTTATTAAAGCAACAGCACAACGGGGGAGACTTTTGCTATGGCTTCCCTATGCTGGCAGGCTGATTAAATCTTAATGTATTTCTTTTTTTTAGTCTCCGAAAATCTCCTGACTCAGCGCTGCAAATGGAAAGGCAAATGAACGTGGAATCGGATTCATTCCTAGACGGCTTCATGGTCAGAATCAAACCCAGAGCCCACAAGCCTTGAGTCAAGGAGAAAAGAAAATGAGCAGTAATTGGGGGTCTCTCATGGGACCTTCTTAGCTCTCCTAATAGCTCTATCCCAGGGAAACACTCATCTGCAAGAAAGGTTCCACCTCCAATAGTTTCCATGGGAAGCTGAAACAGGGGGCACTGACCAGCTGGTGATGCCCATCTCACATTATCCCTACAAACGAAACAGTCCATAACAATGGCTGCATTGATAACGCCCACTGATCTGCTGTTTGGTTGTTTATCCGCCGCACTTTAAAAGCCATAAAGGAATCCTTCTCTGGGTTGCCAAAAAGCTTGGTTCAGTCACCTTCAATTACAGCAGTCACTCCACACATCTATATATATAAATAGGGCTTTGAAATGCAAGAGCCGCGGGCAGTTTGCTAGACATGGCTGCGAGTTGTTGGCTGCTATTAAAAGACTTGGCCTCGGTCAGTACAAAGCATTGAAGTCAAACTCTGAGGGTTGTTGGCTCTGACGAACCTTACTTGCCTCTGGGACTTCTTGAACCACAATTCCCAGCACTCCATGTACTGTAAGTTAAAATGGTTTCACTCATTTCTATAGGATATTGTGTTCAGAATGGCGAAGTCTCCTTTCTTTCACTCACTAAACGTGAGTTCTGTCCTGCTTTATGGCAGCTGAGATTCTAGCTATCTGTATAACAGAACATTCTGTCCCAGTGGCTGCACAGATCCTATCTGATCCCCATTGTAAGCAGCAGTCCTGTCCTGCTTTATGGCAGCTGAGATTCTAGCTATCTGTATAACAGAACATTCTGTCCCAGTGGCTGCACAGATCCTATCTGATCCACATTGTAAGCAGCAGTCCTGTCCTGCTTTATGGCAGCTGAGATTCTAGCTATCTGTATAACAGAACATTCTGTCCCAGTGGCTGCACACAGGGCCGCCATCAGGGGGGGGACAGGGGGGACAAGCGTACCGGGCCCG
This sequence comes from Xenopus laevis, assembly GCF_017654675.1. Lineage (NCBI taxonomy): Eukaryota > Metazoa > Chordata > Amphibia > Anura > Pipidae > Xenopus > Xenopus laevis. The sequence goes on from NC_054375.1 coordinate 2,791,557, forward strand.
GGCATGAAGGGGGGCCCGGCAGCGCTGCATTTTTTGAAGATCCGGGCCCCCCTTACGAGCGCCCGAGCCGTACGTCTGCCTCTTGCGTTGCCGAATGCGGAAGTGCCGAAAAGCCGAAGCCGATGCGCCGAAAAGACCCGAAGTCACGGAAAAAGCCAAAGTCCCGAAGCGCTGAAAAGACCCGAAGTACCGAAGCGCCGAAAAGACCCGAAGTCACGAAAACAGCCAAAGCCGAAGTCCTGAAGCAGCGCAAAGACCCGAAGTCACGAAAACAGCCGAAATTGAAGTCCTGAAGCTGTGAAAAGACCCGAAGTCACGAAAGGAGGCGAAGTTGAAGTACTGAAGCCATGAGTTCAATTCTACTGAACACCAGTTTGTGTTTTTTTTTTTTTTTAATCCTCTGGCCACCAATGTATTATTTTAATATTCTATAGGCCCCTGCCACCAATCTTTTTTTTAAAACATTTTTTTTTGGGGCCCCAATTTTTTTTTTAACTCGTACGGGGCCCCTTGCCACCATTGTTTTTTTGGTTTTTTTTTTAAAAAAAAAAATTATTTTTTTTGGCGGCCCCAATTTTTTTTAACTTGTAAGGGGGCCCCTTACAAAATTTGTTTTGGGGTCCCAATTTGTTTTTAACTGATAAGAGGGCCCCTGCCGCCAATGGTTTTTTTTTTCAAAAAACAAAAATTATTTATTTTTCAAATTTTTTTTTGGGGCCCCAATTTGTTTTTAACTTATAAGGGGGCCCCTGCCACCAATGTTTGTTTTTTTTTTGTTTTTTTTTACATTTTTTTTTTGTTGGGGCCCCAAGTTTTTTTTAACTTATAAGGGGGCCCCTGCCACCAATGTTTTTTTTTACGGGGGCCCTGATCATCAATAGATTTTTACAACTTGTGTGGGGGGCTTACTTTTTTAGCGCTGATGTCTGTGTGGTCTTTTAGCTGCGATGTGGAGTGGGCGGGATATGGGGTGGAGCTTGGTCGTCAGTGTGGGCGGGGCCCAGGGGGCCCCAAAAATTTTGTTGTACGGGGCCCCGTGATTTCTAATGGCGGCCCTGGCTGCACAGATCCTATCTGATCCCCATTGTAAGCAGCAGTCCTGTCCTGCTTTATGGCAGCTGAGATTCTAGCTATCTGTATAACAGAACATTCTGTCCCAGTGGCTGCACAGATCCTATCTGATCCCCATTGTAAGCAGCAGTCCTGTCCTGCTTTATGGCAGCTGAGATTCTAGCTCTCTGTATAACAGAACATTCTGTCCCAGTGGCTGCACAGATCCTATCTGATCCCCGTCCCTCTCCAGAAGTCAGGAGCAAGCACCTATGTGGGTTTCTAATTAGCAAATTTTACTGTGTGTTAATAAAGGATGAGGGACAACTCTTGGTTATTTAAAAAATATAATATTTTGGGGACAAAAGAGGTATTTAAAGGCAAACATGTTTTTATAAATATACCAGAAAACATATATACGTGGCCGTTGCTGCACTATAGTGCTGGCACAAAGCTCATGGAATTTCAACTTTATTGATGTCCTAATTGGCTTTCCCTCTCGCTTCACCCCCAGCTTGGAAGGTTTTGGTGGAACAGCTGTTGCAGAAATGACCCAGCCCTCAGCCATAAAAATGTAAACTGACAAAAGGCAGAAGCTTCCCAGGAGACGTCCCTGCTCTTACCAATTACACACGACTGGCAGGGAAAGTCTGGCCCATTAGTTACCTGCCCTTCTGCCCGTGAACTCGGGCTCCATTGTTTTGGGGTCATCCCGCTGTCAATTAACTATACATTTATCACTGACATAGTGCCAGAACTATATAGATACTCTCCCCAGAGCTCACACTTCATAACACACGTCCCCAGCTACTCGACACTCTCCTGTCCATCTACTTGCACTGTATTATTCAGCGACATTCCCCAGCACTTTCTAGCAGACGTTAAAGGGGAACTGCACCCACAAACTGATTTCTTTTTCATCGTGCTAAGCGATTTTCCATGATTCCATGAGCCACTGATAAAAAAATATTTCATTGGTTTTAAAATTGTTATTGACATAATTTACCAATTGAAACATTGTAAATAAAATGGGGCATATTTAAGTTAAGCTTAAAACTATGCAAATAACAGATTTTGGTTGGAGTTACCCTTTAAGGGGCTTATTTACTAAGACTCAAATTAAAAGCATTTCTTTATGAAAAAGTTAACCAAACTCCCTTCTACAAAGTGAACTGTTTTATCAATAATTATTCTCAACAAAACCGAGCGTCAATTTGTATCGTACTCGATTTTATCGAATTTTCACTGCAAAATTGTTTTAAAGCTATAGACCAAAAACCCAGACTTTTTCGGATTATTCAGCGCCGATCACGATGTCAACAAACAACTTTAGGGGCATCTGCCGTTGACTTCTACATGACCTCGATAGGTTTGAGATGGAGCATTTTCGGATTCTGATTTTTAGCAGCTCCCTAAAAAAACCTCGACCAGAAAAAAACGGAGGTTTTTCAATTAATGTATATATATTTTTTATGTAGAGGCCTGTGTCACCCGCCGATTAGCTGCAACAGCTGATCACATCTTTATTTATTTATGGAACTTTAAACAGGTAGGCGTTAACAATTTAGTAATTTTTCAAAAAAAAATATAATTTTTTTTTTTTTAATTAACACTAGGAGGCAAAGTTTTCCTAACAAATTGAATAATGGAAAAACTTTTTTTTGAATAAAATGATGCAGCTCCTGAAATCTGGTCAAATGTGTATAGAATTCAATGGGAGGTGTATTTTCAACATTCAAGCAATACATTTATTTTTTTTATTTTAAACAGGCACATTTAAAAAAAAAATAAAAAAAAAACAAAAAAGGGTTCACAAAATGAACTCAAGTTTTAAAATGCATAAAACTGGCCTCGAGGTTGGCATTCTATGGTTTATGAAGATGCAAAATAAAACGGGAACGTGATAATGGGCCTGATTCATCAATTTTCAAATTCAAACTTTACTGCAATTAAAAAATATATTTTTGGACTAAAACTCATGAAATTGGAATTATGGTTTCAAAAACTTGAATGTTTGAAATTTATTACGCTGAAAAAACTTGAAAAACGTTGTTTTTTCCTATGGTGAATGAAAGTTATCCTAGGCAAAATTTCAAACATCTTTCAAAAAAATATTTTGAGAGTTCGCAAACGCACTAAAAATGATGCGCAGAATATAAATTGTATACATTTGAGGCTTTTTTTCATGGTTTTGTTTTGGATTACATTTTTTTTTTTAAATGAGATTTTTATTGAGCATATATTATATGTAACAACATATACCTTGGTGTACAAATTATAAGAAAAATTGTGAAGGGAGGGAAAGAAGAAGAAGAAAAAAGTCAAGGGATTGGATTCAATTTTTTAATAAATAATCAAAGATTCGAGTCTGATTGAGTTTCTTCGAATGAAAGACAATTCAGAAATCAGAATGTTGATAAATTTACTCTCTGTAGTATTAGAAATGCTCATTAGAAATGCTTATTGTATAGGTGGAATTACCTATTATAGAGAATGTTTTATTTGCTACAGATTCGAGTAGAATTCCCGTCTCCTCACACAAACAGTGGTGCTAATGCAGAAAGATTGTGTTTAATATGTTCCCCTCGGTCAGACAGGTAATCAGTAGACGTTGGTTGGAGCGAGGGAGTACAGCTTTCTAGTAAAGCGCTGATGAGTTCCAGCTGTCTCTCTCGTGTGTTGGCGTCAGGGGTCAGAACCTATTTGTCACCTGAAGCTGACGGTCTCAAGGAACTTGCAGAAAGAGAACTCCCAGCTGCTGACTTTAAGTGTACACAGCTGGGGCGTCCCACATTCCTTCTCCCCTCTCCTCCATTCTTTTTTTTTTTTCCACAACCTTGTTTTTGAATTTGAACCTAATTCCCAACCGACAGGTGCTTGCGGTGATTGACTTTGGGAGGGTTCATCGCCTCCAAGGACATTTTAAGCCTCTGTAAAATAAACTCCATATACCCCCGTCCTTCAAAAGCGACTCTGCTGCCTACGCCACATGCCAGTTCTAATGGGAATCAATTTTGAAAAAATATATTTCCTTTTATTTTAATTTTGCTAATTATTCCTATTATTTTATTTGTATGCATACACTGATGACATTTTATGCTTTGTTTAAATTTACTTTTTAAATAAAACAAATAAAAATAAATTTTCATGTAATTTTCATTTGTCCTTTGTAAAAGATTCTATGTCCTTAAAAAAGTGATATAGTTAACAATGGATGATCTTATGGTACAGTGAATTGTGAAAGTTCTTCCAAACTGTCTGTGGAAGCAACATCAGCAGGAGAATTATTTGCAGTTTTTTATGGGCAAGCAAGATAACATAATCATGAGCAGGATTCTGGCTTTGCCAGGGGAACGCTATCTGCCTGAATGTATAAAGCTGATTGTAAAGTTTGATGGAGGAGGTCTAAGGCCCCTGGTTCCTAACCTTAAGGCTACAGAATACAATAACATCTTTGTCAACTTCCTACTTTGCAGCAACAGTTTGACAAGTCTATTTGCAACACAATACTGGTCAATATGAAACAATGGTGCAAATGTAGAGATGGGAAGAACCTGAGTGCAAAGGGCTGACCTCAACCCAACTGAACCCTTGTGGGATGAATTGGAACCCCAACAGTGAGCCTGATCTCCAACATCAGTGACCAATGCTCTTAAGGCTGAATAGAAACAAATCCCCAGTGAGAAACTTCCCAGAAGAGTAGGGGCAGTTATAGCAGTAAAGGAGAAGCAACCCAACTGAACCCCATAGAACTGGAACCCCAACTGTGAGTCTGATTCTCAACATCAGTGCCCAACCTCACTGTGCCTAAATGGAAGCAACTCCCAGCAACAATGTTCCAACATTTAGTCGGAAACTTTCAAGAAGAGAAGGGGCAGTTATAGCAGTAAAGGGAGAAGCAACCCAACTGAAACCCAGTAGAACTGGAACCCCAATTGTGAGTCTAATTCCCAACATCAGTGCCCAACCTCACTATGCCTAAATGGAAGCAACTCCCAGCAACAATGTTCCAACATCTAGTGGGAAACTTCCCAGAAGTGTAGGGGCAGTTATAGCAGTAAAGGGAGAAGCAACCCAACTGAACCCCAGTAGAACTGGAACCCCAACTGTGAGTCTGATTCCCAACATCAGTGCCCAACCTCACTGTGCCAAATTGGAAGCAAATCCCGGCAACAATGTTCCAACATCTAGTGGGGAAACTTCCCAGAAGAGTAGGGGCAGTTATAGAAGTAAAGGAGAAGCAACCCAATTGAACCCCAGTAGAACTGGAACCCCAACTGTGAGTCTAATTCCCAACATCAGTGCCCAACCTCACTAATACTCTTGTGGCTGAATGGAAGCATCTCCCAGCAACAATATTCCAACATCTAGTGAGAACCTTCTCAGATGAGATGGGGCAGTTATAGCAGCAAAGGGAGGGGCAACCCAGCGGAACTCCAGTAGACCTGGAACTCCAACTATGAGCCTGATCCCCAACATCGGTGCCCAACCTCACTAATACTCTTGTGGCTGAATAGAAACAACTCCCAGCAACAACGTTTCAACATCTAATGGGAACCTTCTTAGAAGAGATGAGGCAGTTATAGCAGCAAAGAAAGGGGCAACTACATATTGACACCCTTGGGTTGGGAATGTTGGATTGGCAGGTGCTGGATAATTTGTTAATACAGTGTATATAAATGCCGTAAACTTGCTAAACCCGTCTTTGCATGATCACTTAGAAATGAGTTCAAGAGTCAACTTGATGCTTTTTTTTTTAAGACTTTTAAGAAAAATTAAAAAAACAGCAATTGAGTTGTTTTTTTTTATCTATAAAAAATATAATGTATAATATTAAATATAAAGTAATATGATATACTGGTAGAAATGGAACCTATACAGCTTTCTAAATAAAATTGACAAAACTGATATGTTTTATTTTATTTTTTTTAAGAATGTTTTTTTCAAAAAATATAAAATATATAATTTTTAATATTAAATATAAAGTAAGATGATAACTAGTGATAATAGTGATTTATTTATCTAAACAAGAGGGGGAGGCTATACTGTATTCTCCTTTCACTGGTTTCTGTTGCAATGTGAACCTCAAACGCTTGATGAAAATCTTTTCATCGCAAAAATATATAAATTTCCAGGTACTTTCTTCTGCAGAATGTTCTTTGGTTTACTAGTATTACGGGCGAAATAAAATAAAATAGTCCATGAAACCCAGAACATTTGGCTGACATATGGAGTCTAGGCAGGGAAAAAAAAAAGTTGGCACATTTTCAGTAAAAAGAAAGTTGCTGAGGTATTTTTAGCAAAATTTCCTGACTGGGTTAAAAAGCACAGCACATGCGTTGTCTCGAAAGTCATCAGAAAATCCGTCTGGCGGTAAAGTAACCAAATGAAAAAACGCTAAAAAAAAAAAGGCATGAAATAGGGAGAGGAAGACGTGAGGGCTCGGAGAGAGAAGTCGTTTTATATAATATGTATCATGAGGAGAACAGGCCTTAATGGTTCTAAACAGAAACTGGTAAAATAGAATGTAAGCGAGCAGCCAAAATAAAGAATCTCTTATACTACATCTAGTGAATGATGCCCAGCAGCACTTGACCCACGCCGATCTGGGGTGATTGATGGAGAAACGGAGTCACTGTTTGGTCTGGTTCTATTCTGGCAGATTAACTTTAATGTATGACTGCTGCACTTCATCCGAATGATGATGTTGGGGGGATTAATGCACCCATAATCCTACATCCATATGTATATACTATATAAAGAACAAATGTCAAACTGTAATGAACTACAATTTCCAGCACCCTCCAACAATATAAATGGTTCCTAGCTTCCTCCCAGATTCCTGTGTAACCAATATCTAGTGCAAACTAGGACTGTGTGACCTACTTTCACCATCCTATCCTACTGTCTTCATCTTATTCCTGCAATCTTGTTATATTTTCATCTTGCCCAACTGTCTCCATCTTGCCCAACTGTCTCCATCTTGCCCTGCTGTCTCCATCTTGCTCGACTGTCTCTATCTTGTCCTACTGTCTCCATCTTGCACTACTGTCTTCATCGAGTCCTACCGTCACCATCTTGCCCTACTGTCTCCATCTTGTCCTACTGTCTCCATCCTGCCCTATGTCCATCTTGCCCTACTGTCTCCAGCTTGTCCTACTGTCTCCTTCCTGCCCTATGTCCATCTTGTCCTACTGTCTCCATCCTGCCCTATGTCCATCTTGCCCTACTGTCTCCATCCTGCATTACTGTGTCCATCTTGTCCTACTGTCTCCATCTTGCCCTACCGTCTCCAACTTGTCCTACTGTGTCCATCTTGCCCTACCATCTCCCTCTTGTCCTACTATCTCCATCTTGTCCTACTATTTCAATTGGCCCCTACTTTGTCCATCTTGTCCTACTGTCTCCTTCCTGTCCTACTATGTCCATCCTGTCCTAACTGTCTCCATCTTACCCTGCTGTCTCCATCTTGCCCTACTGTCTCCATCTTGTCCTACTGTCTCCATCTTGCCCTGCTATCACTAGCTTAACCTACTGGCTCTATTTTGCCCTAATGTCTTCTCCTTGCCCTACTGTTGCCATCTTTTCCTATTGTGTCCATAACCCTCAGCGGTTCTTGCCTAAATTCGGCCACATTGCCTTTCAGTATCTACAATTCCCCCTATTCTTATGTTGTACCTAAAACTAAATTTTATTCAGCGCATTTCCCAGTATTTTGTGACTGTATCCATGACATCTGCCATATTTAGTGCCCAGAAAGGAGGCAGCCCCTTTTACGTGGTACCCTTTTCTCTACAAACTCCTTTTATCATAACTCTGGGTGAAAAGTTTGGGGAGCAGGGGTTACTGTGTCTGGCAGGGTCCTGTTGCACACTCACGTAGTTTGTGCTTTCTGCTAAAAAAACATTTAATATGTTTTCAGCTCCTCGCTCGTTTATGGGAGTTGTAATCATATCACCATTACATAACACTGGTAACATCTGCTCCACAACAGCACAGCTAACCATATGTGACAGCTCAGCAGAAAGCAGAGAAAATCCCATCGTGCTTTCTAACTCCACTAATCAACATGTGAGAGGTTGGGAGGCGTCCAGAAGTCCTAGTCAGCATGTAGGGTCTAGGGTGGAAGAATGAGCTCTCTCCAGAAACTTTCCAGAGCTAATGTAAGGGATAGTTAGGGAGGGGGTATATACTGTATATACCTGATTTTATATGTACCCCTCACTTTCCCCTCTGTCTGGGCAGGGTCCATCTGTGGTTCCTCATTCTGTATGTACCCCTCGCCTTCCCCTCTGTCTGGGCAGGGTCCATCTGTGGTTTCTCATTCTGTATGTGGCCCTCACCTTCCCCTCTGTCTGGGCAGGGTCCATCTGTGGTTCCTTATTCTGTATCTACCTCTCACCTTCCCCTCTGTCTGGGCAGGGTCCATCTATGGTTCCTCATTCTGTATGTGCCCCTGACCTTCCCCTCTGTCTGGGCAGGGTCCATCTGTGGTTCCTCATTCTGTATGTACCACTCACCTTCCCCTCTGTCTGGGCAGGGTCCATCTGTGGTTCCTCATTCTGTATGTACCACTCACCTTCCCCTCTGTCTGGGCAGGGTCCATCTGTGGTTCCTCATTCTGTATGTACCCCTCACCTTCACCTCTGTCTGGGCAGGGTCCATCTGTGGTTCCTCATTCTGTATGTGCCCCTCACCTTCCCCTCTGTCTGGGCAGGGTTCATCTGTGGTTCCTTATTCTGTATCTACCTCTCACCTTCTCCTCTGTCTGGGCAGGCTCCATCTGTGGTTCCTCATTCTGTATGTACCACTCACATTCCCCTCTCTCTGGGCAGGGTCCATCTGTGGTTCCTCATTCTGTATGTACCACTCACCTTCCCCTCTGTCTGGGCAGGGTCCATCTGTGGTTCCTCATTCTGTATGTGCCCCTCACCTTCCCCTCTGTCTGGGCAGGGTCCATCTGTGGTTCCTTATTCTGTATCTACCTCTCACCTTCTCCTCTGTCTGGGCAGGGTCCATCTGTGGTTCCTCATTCTGTATGTGCCCCTCACCTTCCCCTCTGTCTGGGCAGGGTCCATCTGTGGTTCCTCATTCTGTATCTACCACTCACCTTCTCCTCTGTCTGGGCAGGGTCCATCTGTGGTTCCTTATTCTGTATCTACCCCTCACCTTCCGCTCTGTTTGGGCAGGGTCCATCTGTGGTTCCTCATTCTGTATGTGCCCCTCGCCCTTCCCTCTATCTGGGCAAGGTATATCTATAGTTACTCATTCTGTATTTAGTCCTTAAATCCAAAGGGAAAGCCTGATAAAATCTAAACTACTTTCCAAGCCCGTGATTTGTCAGTGTAGTGTCCCTTTAAAGGCAGACCAGTTTAAGGATTGTTGCTGCCCCCTTGATTAGACACATTGGTACACAATGATTCTTTATCCCAATTCTCTATAAATCACATGATGTCTAAGTACCCTCTTCACTTTACACAATCCACAAGACCTTGGGTCAATATACCACTTGGGTTTCTATTGAGGAAGCAGACATACCATTGCAGAGTTATTGCAGAGGCCCATCATGCATCAGTGCAATAATGTGCCCTGGGCTAATAAAGGCGCATTGTGTTAGCGTTGCCTTCTTTGGGGATGACATATCTTGGTATCTAGGACTAAATTATTTAAAGTGTGTCTGTAACATTTTATTGGAATCCCAACATTTCATTATCATGATGTATTAACCCCTCAATAATACCCCAGATATGCAAGTGGCCAAGCCAGACTAGATTAGATTTTATTTAAAGGACCGAGTGAGCTCCATTGCTGAATGTGCCTCTGTATCAGCCCGAATCACTGCCAAGTCACTTTAGGATTAGATAAGTCCTATAAATAGACATATATCTGAATCCATTAGTATAATTATATGAATTCCACTCCTGCCCCCTGTACTTTCTGTATATATCCAGCCTGATGGAGGGGCCCGCTGCTTGCCTGTTGGTGAAAGGTCTAAATATAGTCCCTTTCCCTTATCTCACATCTGTTAGTGTTGCAAAACCTCCAATGCAAAAATATTAAGTGGAATCAGGGCCTGTTTAATAAACATGGGACAAAATCCACCCGGAAATTCATCATCGGCCCCCGAGGTGATAGTGGGAGGAAGGGGGTGCAAGAAAGTATTATAATTTATTTTATTTAATTTCCCTTAAAAGTAAGGTAAGGTAAGGGTATAGCTTATTGTGTGCCCAGAACATTCCTTCTCTGTATATTTGTATTTATACATATGGGAGGAGGAGGTGCCATATTGATTCCCTTAGACAGTACAGTATGAGGGTATAGCTTATTGTGTGCCCAGAACATTCCTTCTCTGTATATTTGTATTTATACATATGGGAGGAGGAGGTGCCATATTGATTCCCTTAGACAGTACAGTATGAGGGTATAGCTTATTGTGTGCCCAGAACATTCCTTCTCTGTATATTTGTATTTATACATATGGGAGGAGGAGGTGCCATATTGATTCCCTTAGACAGTACAGTATGAGGGTATAGCTTATTGTGTGCCCAGAACATTCCTTCTCTGTATATTTGTATTTATACATATGGGAGGAGGGAGGTGCCATATTGATTCCCTTAGACAGTACAGTATGAGGGTATAGTTTATTGTGTGCCCAGAACATTCCTTCTCTGTATATTTGTATTTATACATATGGGAGGAGGAGGTGCCATATTGATTCCCTTAGACAGTACAGTATGAGGGTATAGCTTATTGTGTGCCCAGAACATTCCTTCTCTGTATATTTGTATTTATACATATGGGAGGAGGAGGTGCCATATTGATTCCCTTAGACAGTACAGTATGAGGGTATAGCTTATTGTGTGCCCAGAACATTCCTTCTCTGTATATTTGTATTTATACATATGGGAGGAGGAGGTGCCATATTGATTCCCTTAGACAGTAAAGTATGAGGGTATAGTTTATTGTGTTCCCAGAACATTCCTTCTCTGTATATTTGTATTTATACATATGGGAGGAGGAGGTGCCATATTGATTCCCTTAGACAGTACAGTATGAGGGTATAGCTTATTGTGTGCCCAGAACATTCCTTCTCTGTATATTTGTATTTATACATATGGGAGGAGGAGGTGCCATATTGATTCCCTTAGACAGTACAGTATGAGGGTATAGCTTATTGTGTGCCCACAACATTCCTTCTCTGTATATTTGTATTTATACATATGGGAGGAGGAGGTGCCATATTGATTCCCTTAGACAGTACAGTATGAGGGTATAGCTTATTGTGTGCCCACAACATTCCTTCTCTGTATATTTGTATTTATACATATGGGAGGAGGAGGTGCCATATTGATTCCCTTAGACAGTACAGTATGAGGGTATAGCTTATTGTGTGCCCAGAACATTCCTTCTCTGTATATTTGTATTTATACATATGGGAGGAGGTGCCATATTGATTCCCTTAGATAGTACAGTATGAGGGTATAGCTTATTGTGTGCCCAGAACATTCCTTCTCTGTATATTTGTATTTATACATATGGGAGGAGGAGGTGCCATATTGATTCCCTTAGACAGTACAGTATGAGGGTATAGCTTATTGTGTGCCCAGAACATTCCTTCTCTGTATATTTGTATTTATACATATGGGAGGAGGAGGTGCCATATTGATTCCCTTAGACAGTACAGTATGAGGGTATAGCTTATTGTGTGCCCAGAACATTCCTTCTCTGTATATTTGTATTTCTACATATGGGAGGAGGAGGTGCCATATTGATTCCCTTAGACAGTACAGTATGAGGGTATAGCTTATTGAGTGCCCAGAACATTCCTTCTCTGTATATTTGTACTTATACATTTGGGAGGAGGAGGTGCCATATTGATTCCCTTAGACAGTACAGTATGAGGGTATAGCTTATTGTGTGCCCACAACATTCCTTCTCTGTATATTTGTATTTATACATATGGGAGGAGGAGGTGCCATATTGATTCCCTTAGACAGTACAGTATGAGGGTATAGCTTATTGTGTGCCCAGAACATTCCTTCTCTGTATATTTGTATTTATACATATGGGAGGAGGAGGTGCCATATTGATTCCCTTAGACAGTACAGTATGAGGGTATAGCTTATTGTGTGCCCAGAACATTCCTTCTCTGTATATTTGTATTTATACATATGGGAGGAGGAGGTGCCATATTGATTCCCTTAGACAGTACAGTATGAGGGTATAGCATATTGTGTGCCCAGAACATTCCTTCTCTGTATATTTGTATTTATACATATGGGAGGAGGAGGTGCCATATTGATTCCCTTAGACAGTACAGTATGAGGGTATAGCTTATTGTGTGCCCAGAACATTCCTTCTCTGTATATTTGTATTTCTACATATGGGAGGAGGAGGTGCCATATTGATTCCCTTAGACAGTACAGTATGAGGGTATAGCTTATTGTGTGCCCAGAACATTCCTTCTCTGTATATTTGTATTTATACATATGGGAGGAGGGAGGTGCCATATTGATTCCCTTAGACAGTACAGTATGAGGGTATAGCTTATTGTGTGCCCAGAACATTCCTTCTCTGTATATTTGTATTTATACATATGGGAGGAGGGAGGTGCCATATTGATTCCCTTAGGATAGAGAGCTCTGATGGCAGCTTACAGGGGTCTATAAGTGAAGCTATGGGCTGGACTGGAAAAAGTATATATTTTTTTCTACCCTGCTAAGCAATAAAATAATATTTAAATATTAACAGCATTCAATGACAGAATTCCTTACAATAAGGACCACTCTTTGAGAACATTAAGAGGATTTCTATTGAAGATACAGAGAACACGTGGCCAGAATAAGCAGGAGCGGTGCAATATGGCAAAAAAAAAAAAATTGAAATCTGCTTTGTGCCGTTCCTAAAATAAATGCTTGTTTCACAGAAACCCAAGTGCCCCGGAGCTGACCTCTCTGCGCTGCTATATGAATATCTGCTTTTTTTCCCCAGACTCCCTGCCTATATTGAGTTTTTCGAGAGGTCCGACTTGCCGAGCCAGCAGTGCGAGGCAGAGCTGATGAGACCCAGGACGGCTGAAACAGCTGCGGCGAGGATTGCAGGCTACACACTTCTGTCATTTACAGGACGGTTATGATTTAAAAGCAGCCAATTCCAAATGTTCACTTTCCAGCTGCTGTTAACTACAATTCCCAGCATCCTCCTTCCAGATGTAGGGCCTGATTCTCACGGCAAAAATAAATGATTTTGCCTATTGCTTTAATTAAGGAATATCTTTCTGCAATAAACAGGCAAACAGTAAAATTCCAACTCCCTAGTCACAGATGAACTCCTCCTTCTCTTGAAACCTGAGACATGGGGCAAATTCACTAAGCGCCGAACGCTAGCGTTACTTCCCTAGCGTTTGGCATTTTCGTTACTTCGCAAATTCACTAACGAACGCTGGCGTAGTTTCACTAGTGTTACTTCGCACCCTTATGCCTGGCGAAGTTTCGCTAGCGACGTAACTACGCAAATTCACTAACGCGCGCAGTGTACTGAACGCTACCTTTTACGCCAGACTTCCTTCGCCACCTCAGACCAGGCGAAGCGCAATAGAGTAGATAGGGATTGCTTCAAAAAAAGTCAAAATTTTTTCTAAGTCCCAAAAAACGCTGGCGTGTTTTCTACATTATGGGTGATAGGCTGAAAAAGATCGAAAATTTTTTTGGGGCTCCCCTCCTTCCCCCCTACATTTCCTGACTCATGGCAACTTACCTAGACAGTGGGCACATGTGTAGGGCAAAATAAAATTTTATTTGATGTTTTGAAGCTTTTCTAGCCATTTGTAGTGCTGATACGTGTTCCTCCATTGAAATTTGAATTTGGCGCCGTATGCAAATTAGCCTTCACTAGCGTAACTTCGCTTTACTTAGCGAATCAACGCTAGCGCAACTTCGCAACCTTACGCTACCCCTGAGCGCAACTTCGGATTTTAGTGAATTTGCGAAGCGCTGGCGAAACTACGCCTGGCGAAGTGCGGCGAAGTTACGCCTGGCGCAACTACGAATCTTAGTGAATTTGCCCCATAGGCAGCAACTTGTTTATACAGAGCTCATTGTCTCATAAGCACAAATGTTTCCAGTGGGAGGCAGTAAGGGAAAATAGTATTATACAGGTATGGGACCTGTTATCCAGAATGCTTGCGACTTTTCGGACAACGGATCTTTCTGTAATTTGGATCTTCATACCTTAAATCTACTAGAAAATCATATAAACATGAAATAAACCCAATAGGCTGGTTTTGCTTCCAATAAGGATTAATTATATCTTAGTTGGGATCAAGTACAGGTATGGGACCTGTTATCCAGAATACTCGGGACCTGGGGTTTTCTGGATAACAGACCTGTCTGTAATTTGGATCCCCATACCTTAAGTCTACTAGAAAATCATGAAATAAACCCAATAGGCTGGTTTTGCTTCCAATAAGGATTAATTATATCTTAGTTTGGATCAAGTACAAGTTACTGTTTTATTATTATAGAGAAAATTAAATAACTTTTAAAAATTTGGATTATTTGATTATAATAGAGTCTATGGGAGATGGCCTTTCCGTACGTTTCTGGATAATGGGTTTCCGGATAATGGATCCCATACCTGTAGTATAAAACAATAGTCAGTTTGTGAGTTATTATATCGGAATTTATTAAACCCCGAATCTGAAAATCCGGCATCTCAGACCTGTCGAGGTTGCATATAAGTCAATGGGAGAAGTCCCAATGATTTTTTGATGTGCGCTGGGTTTTTGGCAATACCGCAAAGTTTTCAGAGTTTTCTGGCAAAATTCGCAGTTTTCAGGTGAAAAATCCGAAAAAATGGTGAAAATCGGCTGAAAAATCCCAAAAAAAATTGTAAATCGTCTGAAAAATCCGAAAAAATTGTGAAAATCGTCTGAAAAATCCCAAAAAATCTTGAAAATCGGATTTTTTACGATTTTTTCCCGCAAACAAAATTTTCAGTAATGTGTATTAATAGATAAGACCAAAAAACCTGTGCGGATTTGGTAGGAGTTTTTTTCAGAAAATATTGAGATAAATTCGGACTTAAATAATCCCCTACATGTACACGTAAATATACTGTATATTATGAGTGGGTTTTGTGCAGGCTAATAGGCAGCCCTGCGGGTATAAATGACGTCTCAAGTGTTTCTTGTGCTTTAGTTCCCCTTTAAAGTGTGGATAGCTGCAAATCTCACATGTTTAAGAGAAGACGAAGAATGGTTTAATATCAAGCGGACAGAGGAAATATGTAACCAGCAGAGTCCAATTCCAAATCAGCTCTGTGTCACTGACACTGGATTATATGACAGCGGCGAGGAACGTTTGCATGCAGGCGGCAGTTTATAAAATCCACACGCCACAGGAAATTGCACCCCCAAAAAAAAAAATAGTATCTATTTACAGCTTTTAATTGTGTAACCTGTAAAAGATCCATTGGCAACACCTCGAAATCAGGCGACTCGGACCAGGAAACGCAGCCGCCCGTGAGAAACACTTGTGGCCACGTGCAGCGCAAGAATGACTCCTTCAGATCCTCCGCACGGATGGATTTAACATTAGATAAAAGTGATGGCTGTGCATTTCTGGGGCCAAGTGGAAAAACATTTAGCCTGAGTTCTCTTGCCGAACGTCAAAGAGAATTTGGGAACAGATACATAATGTAAGTTATCAGGAAAAGTTATTAAATCGTTTCCTGGCTTTTTTTATCTCGTAAGAAATCATTTAGAGCTTGACTTGCTCAGGGATTCGCTGACGGAGAAAGAAGGGGGTTTTATAGACTCATTAAAAATCACTCGGCAGGAGCCGTCTTGCATAAAGTTCACAATTAGGATAACATTTAGTTTTACCTTTTCTAAGAATATTTATTATTATTCTTCATTACATAGTAATAGAGCATCTCAATATTATATTTATTTTTTTATGTTTTGTTCTGTATATCTCCAGCTTGGCAAAATATAAAAATTCATCTTGTTGCTAGGGTCACACTAGAAAGTAGGACAAGATGGAGACAATAGAGCAAGATGGAGACAGCAGGACAATATGGAGAGTAGGGCAAGACAAAGACAGTAGGACAATATGGAGAGTAGGGCAAGACAAAGACAGTAGGACAAAAAGGAGACAATAGGACAAGTTGGAGACATTAGGACAAGATGGAGACAGTAGGAGAAGATGGAGATGGTAGCATAAGATGGAGACAGTAGGACAAGATGAAGACAGTAGGACAAGATGGAGACAAAAGAGCAAGATGGAGACAGTAGGACAAGATGGAGACAGTAGAGCAAGATGGAGACAGTAGGACAAGATGGAGAGAGTAGGGCAAGACAAAGACAGTAGGACAAAAAGGAGACGATAGGACAAGTTGGAGACAGTAGGGCAAGATGGAGACAGTAGGACAAGATGGAGACAGTAGGAGGAAATAGAGACAGTAGGACAAGATGGAGAGATCATGGAGGTGATGAAGACAGTAGAAGAAGATGGGGACAGTAGGACAAGATGGAGACAGTAGAGCAAGATGACAACAGTAGGTAAAGATGGGGACAGTAGGGCAAGAGGATGATAATAAGAAAAAAACAGAGCAGAAAAATGGAGACAGCAGGAAAAGATAGAAAACAGCAAGAGAAAAGAAGATGGCTTGATGAAAGATGACTTGATGGATAGGGTGAGATGAAGAGAAGAATAGGAGTAAGGTATTGTAAAATAGTGAGTATAAGATACTAAGATGGCAGTATCAGATAAGTAGGATAAGATCAGGTCCGCACTAAGAATTAAAATAGGCCCTGGCATTTCAGGTACACAGAGGCCCAATCAGTCCATATAGAAGCCAAAACAGGCCCCACCAGCCCACTAAATAGTGACTTTCTATGGGATTTTATAGCAGCCCCTCTGGCATTTGCCAGAACCCACAGATTGCCAGTCCGGGCTTGGCTAAGATAGTCATCTCAGTAAGATAGTAGGGCAAAATGGTAACAGGCGAATAAGATTGAAGACTGAAGGATAAAACGATGATAGGACAAGATGGTGACAGCAGGACAAGACTGGAGCAGTTGTCCGCCCACCTTCTGCCTTTAGTCTATTGCTGCTGCTCGTGGAAGTTCATTTCAGTAAAGTGTCACTTCCTCCCATTACTCCTTCCCTCTTCCTCCAGCCCCTAATACCTCTGCTGGAAATGAGTTCCCCAACTAGCATGTCCCACCATTACTCAATCCCACCTTGTCCCTTGCTTCTTACCCAAGTGCTTCTGCCACACAGAAATACTTTGAGTCTCAAAGTCAAAGAGTGAGAATTAAATGCAAAGTTGCTTAGCTTTTGAGCAACATAATGCGCAAAGCTTATTTGCCCTTTAATTCCTGGATGGCCCTCTAGAATTCACAGTACGTACTGCCTGCTGCAGAAAAAGTATCAGGAAGCCTGTCGTTGGCGTCTGAGACTGGGAGAGATGTGCTGACGTCAGGCTCATAGCAACAAAACATTTCCCCCAGTAACGTCTTATCCTGAGTCGGTGGGAATTGCTGGAGGTTTTACAGCTTTGGAAGCATCTGCTTGAAAGAAAATATAATGTAATAATGTAAATGTCAGACGAGGCACTCTCGCATGTTTGATAGCATGCCCACGGGGCCCACGTAATTCTTAGCGTTGTAGCAAAAAGTGGTGCAAAAGTATAAAGTATCAATGCTGGATACTAATCTATCCTTCTGGAAGGGGAGGTTCCAAACATGAACTTGTAGATGGCCATTAAGGGCATCTAAGGGTTAAGGAAAGGGTAGAAACCATATTAACCCTGGGCTCCCAAAATCGAAGGGGCCCCATAGAGGAAAAGATCCTCAGTATCCCATTATACTGGTTGTGCATGTATAATATATGTTAGTGATGTGCGGGCCGACCTCTTCGCGGGTGGCAGGCAGGTGCGGGTTGGGCTCTTCTCCTGCTCTCCCCGCTCGTGCGCCTGCTCGCCCCACCCCTTTTGTGACGTCATCGGTGGGGCGGGTCTATAAAAAGAATACAGAAGTCTGATGCGGTGGACACGGCTGAGGAAGGGCGGGTTAGGGTCGGGTGCGGGAAAAACCCGACCCACACATCACTAATATCTGTTCATTTATGAACAAATATAGAGAGAAGGAATGCTCTGGGCACAGTATTAGCAATTTCCTAATACGGCATGTGTGGGTATTATACATGTTACAGATATTGATAAACCATCACCCCCGCCTCCATCGTTTCATATTTTGGAGATAACTGGGAGTCGCTTTATTCAAGGTGAAATTTGACTAAATACAGTGGAGAGGGTGGCGATTATTAAAAGCTTTGTTGGATATAACTAGCAAGAGGAAATCAATCTGTGAAAGTGGAAAGAAGAAGAAGAAACACAAAGCATTCCTGAAAAGCATATCTCAGATCAGCAGATATTTCTCTTGCATAATAACGTGAATAAATGAGCCATTTCTTATTAGTAATTGTTACATTCTTTTCTCTTCGTTTTAACTCTATTAACAGATTCTTCTAGAGCCGGTGTCATCTTAAGATGTGGCAGGGGGCCAGGGATAACAGACATACTGGGGCCCCACCAATTATATAAAGCAGTATTTCCAACTTCTATCTACTGTTGGAATCTGCATTCTTATGGATTCCATTTTGTCCTATGTTTAATATTGGCCTTTATAGTCAGTATTGCACATACAGAATGAGGAACCACAGATGGACCCTGCCCAGACAGAGGAGAAGGTGAGGGGCACATACAGAATGAGGAACCACAGATGGACCCTGCCCAGACAGAGGGGAATGTGAGGGGCACATACAGAATGGGGAACCACAGATGGACCCTGCCCAGACAGAGGGAAAGGTGAGGGGCACATGCAGAATGAGGAACCACAGATGGACCCTGCCCAGATAGAGGGGAATGTGAGGGGCACATACAGAATGAGGAACCACAGATGGACCCTCCCAGACAGAGGGGAAAGTGAGGGGCACATACAGAATGAGGAACCACAGATGGGCCCTCCCAGACAGAGGGGAAGGTGAGGGGTACATACAGAATGAGGAACCACAGATGGAGCTGCCCAGACAGAGGGGAAGGTGAGGAGCAAATACAGAATGAGGAACCACAGATGGATCCTGCCCAGACAGAGGGGAAGGTGAGGGGCACATACAGTACAGAATGGGGAACCACAGATGGGCCCTCCCAGACAGAGGGGAAGGTGAGGGGTACATACAGAATGAGGAACCACAGATGGACCCTCCCAGACAGAGGGGAAGGTGAGGGGTACATACAGAATGAGGAACCACAGATGGACCCTCCCAGACAGAGGGGAAAGTGAGGGGCACATACAGAATGAGGAACCACAGATGGGCCCTCCCAGACAGAGGGAAAGGTGAGGGGTACATACAGAATGAGGAACCACAGATGGAGCTGCCCAGACAGAGGGGAAGGTGAGGAGCACATACAGAATGAGGAACCACAGATGGATCTTGCCCAGACAGAGGGGAAGGTGAGGGGCACATACAGAATGAGGAACCACAGATGGATCCTGCCCAGACAGAGGGGAAGGTGAGGGGCACATACAGAATGAGGAACCACAGATGGGCCCTCCCAGACAGAGGGGAAGGTGAGGGGCACATACAGAATGAGGAACCACAGATGGACCCTCCCAGACAGAGGGGAAAGTGAGGGGCACATACAGAATGAGGAACCACAGATGGACCCTCCCAGACAGAGTAGAAGGTGAGGAGCACATACAGAATGAGGAACCACAGATGGAGCCTGCCCAGACAGAGGGGAAGGTGAGGGGCACATACAGAATGAGGAACCACAGATGGAGCCTGCCCAGACAGAGGGGAAGGTGAGGGGCACATACAGAATGAGTGACCAGAGATGGGCCCTACCCAGACAGAGGGTGAGGTGCAGTGTTGGACTATGGTGCTTGGGACCCAGGGGCCCACCGAACACATATACACACAAAAACGGAACTGTCTCAACAAAATATGGGCCCTAAGACAAAAGCTTTGGGCCCCAAAAAATACCACACTATTACATCAATTCAAAATTATCTCTTACATACACATTGGAGTGAAACTGTGCCCCTGGCACAGAAATAATCTTGAAAACGTTGGAACTGGCTTTTTAAATAACTATATACCCAGCAGTAACATTTCCACAAAGCTTCTCTAGCACACGACTAAGCTCCTGTTTGTCTCTTAGACTCCGTAACACGACCCCCCACCCCACCTCAACCTTCAAATAAATACCAGTTGTTTCCAAAAACTTTACGGGGACTATTTATTAAACTCCAAATTTATCTGGTCTGGTTTTTTGGGCAAAACTCAAATTTTCCTTTTTATTTTTTTTTTAATAAAAAAACTAAACATTTTTGGGATTTATTAAAGCCCAATGCTGCAAAAAGCCATAATCTGAAAATCATTCATCTCAGACCTGCTGAGGTTGTGTATAAGTCAATGGCAGAAGTCCCTATATTATTTGCAAGATTCTCTGGTCTGCTCAGGAATTAGCCTGAAAATCCAACCATTTCACTCAAAAATCCGGAAAATTAGGGTTTTTTGGGAAAAAGGCTGAAAAATCGAATGATTCAGGGAAAAAGCACAATTCAATTGAGTTTTTACCAGAACCGATTAGATTTAGCTTTTTTAATAATAAATAAGGTAAAATTGGGTGTGGGAGTTTTGGTTGTGGTTTTTATCTAAATAATGAGATAAATCTGGATTTTAGTAAATAACCCCCTTAATGTGAGTCGTTGCTAACCACAGCCTGTTAGATTGTGACCTCCTTGACAACATGGCCCTCGAACACTCTTGTTTCATGTGGCAACCATCGTTTTTAATTGAATTAAAATTACACAAAAATGCAAATAGTTCCTAAATCCCAGTAACTGAAATGTGAAACTTAAATGGTGCCGATTATAAACAAACGATAACGAGGAGGTGGCTTCATTTTACAAAACCTTGCGATACATTGGATTATTGTAAAAGAATACAACAAGAACAAAACAAAAACCCTTTACAAGTGGCGTACATTACCTTTCAGTGTAGGTAAAGCACTGCTTGCGTCTCGATTTGACTTGCCCTTTAAATGTCGTTGCTGCTTTCCATCTGTACTGCGAGAGCTGCTTCAGGAATTAAGGACTGAAGTGCCCCCTGATGGTGGGACCTAAACAGTTGAGTGGAAAATTACAGTGAATGGGAAGTGGGTTTCAAAAGAAAAATAACGGGCGCATGCATTTTTAACCGTTTAAGCCCTGGTTACAAAAATATCTTAAACTTAAATATGCACACAAACAAAAGAAAAAACTTGATTCGATTCGCCTTCCCCTTGATTCGATTCTCTTTGATATTAGAGGTTGTTGTGACGTTTGGATTCTTTTTTGAAATATTATTTAGGAATAACTATCACATAACTGGTGGGGTCTTTTTCGAGCATATAAATTACACAGTGAGTGAGAAATTAAAGGGATAGTTCACCTTTACATCCAACTATTGTACAGGTATGGGACCTGTCATCCAGAATGCTCGGGAACTGTGGGGTTTCCGGATAATTTGATATGGATCTAAATAGGGATGCACCGAATCCAGGATTCGGCCTTTTTTTAAGCAGGAATCGGAATCGACTCAATCCTTGTGCCTGGCCAAACCGAATCCTAATTTACGTATGCAAATTAGGGGTGGGAAGGGAAATCACGTGACTTTTCATCACTAAACAAGGAAGTAAAAAAAGTTCCCCCCCACCTTTTACTTTCCCTAATTTGCAAATATGCAAGTTAGAATTCGGATTTGGTTCAGTATTCGGCCGAATCTTTCACAAAGGATGGATTCAGTGCATCCCTAGATCTAAATAGGGATGCACCGAAAACCAGGATTCGGGTTCGGTATTTGGCCAGAATTCTGCATTTTTCAGCATGATTTGGATTTGGCTGAATACTCGTGCCTGGCCAAACTGAATCCCAATCCTTTAAATCATGTGACTTTTTGTCAGATTCGGTCGAATCACAAAGGATTCTGGGGGGTTCTGCCCAATCCAAAATAGTGGATCTAAATTTCATAAGTCTCCTAAAAAATAATTGAAACATTAATTAAACCTAATAGGATTGTTTTTTCATCCAGTTGGGATTTATTATATCTTAGTTGGGATCAAGGTTCCGTGTCATTACTACAGGGGGAAAAGGGATAATCATTTTTAAAAATGTGAATTATTTGATTGTAATACGCAAAAGCCGTGAATATCTTGTAAATGATATCCTAATAAACGGTGAGTTCTGATGTCATCAGTTATAAACGGTGAGTAGTGATGTCATTTCTGTCACATGACTCACTGAAACTTCATCCTCGTGTTTTTATATGGTCATGAAACTCCTCAGTAACTTATAATATCCTTATCATTTACAAGAGGGGGTAATTTATTCACTATATAATACACAAAAGCCGTGAATATCTTGTAAATTATATCCTTATAAACGGTGAGTTCTGATGTCATCAGTTATAAACGGTGAGTAGTGATGTCATTTCTGTCACATGACTCACTGAAACTTCGGCCTCGTGTTTTTATATGGTCATGAAACTCCTCGGTAACTTATAATATCCTTATCATTTACAAGAGGGGGTAATTTATTCACTATATAATACACAAAAGCCGTGAACATCTTGTAAATTATATCCTTATAAACGGTGAGTTCTGATGTCATCAGTTATAAACGGTGAGTTCTGATGTCATTTTGGTCACATGACTCACTGAAATTTGTGTATTATTCTAAATAAAGTACCCCCAGTTGTAAAATATGAGGATATTAGAAGTTACCTCGGAGTACCATGACCTTCGGCCTCGTGTTTATATATGGTCATGGAAACTCCTCGGTAACTTATAATATCCTTATATTTTACAAGAGGGGGTACTTTATTCACTATATAATGGATTCTATGGGAGACGGCCTTTCTGGATAACACATCCAATACCTGTATAATGTAGAAAATTATATTTAAAAAATAAAGACCAACTGCAAGTTTTTTAGTCTACCAGTGGGAACTTCCTTGTTAATGTCAAGGAGAAGTCGCCCTTTAAGAATAATAGTGAAGGGCAAGCACACATACCACAGAGATCCCGCTGCTGGGTGTCGGGGAAAGTATTTATTATACAGACAAGCCACACCGGCCCTTGGAGAAATCCAGGTTAATGACTCTGGTTACATAAATGCCAGGAATTAGCTTTAATGTTCCCACTTATCACTGGCCTATTTCACAGCTATAAAACGGTTCATGTCCATTTCCAAATAGGGGCTGAGAGAGGTAATTTAATATCATGGGGGAAATGGGAAATATGATGTCAAGGAGCAAATGATCAAGTGTACCATTGTATTAGGTAAACAAAAAATGTTATTTTGTGCACACAGATTTATGGTTGGGGCTGTGGGTGATATGTATTGGGATGTAATAACTTTATAATCTCTACGGAATAGGCACAAAAAAAACGAATGAACTGCATTAAATCACTATTATATGTGATCTGATGAAAATGCATTTTTAATTATCCTAATCCTTTTCCCTGAATTATAAACACCTACCTTACCATATCACTAGGCTTGGGCGAATTTGACCCGTTTCGTTTCTCAAAAAATTCGATGCAAAAAAAAAAATTCGCCCATCCCTACACATCACCTCTGCAAAGGGCAGTTTATCGCAGCAGAGATTTCACCTTACCATATCACTAGGCTTGGGCGAATTTGACCCGTTTCGTTTCTCAAAAAATTCGATGCAAAAAAAAAAATTCGCCCATCCCTACACATCACCTCTGCAAAGGGCAGTTTATCGCAGCAGAGATTTCACCCGTAAGAATGTAACTAATGTGATATGCGCACAATGCAAATTATCATCAGGAGGAGGTGAACTTTGGGAAACCCCAATTAGTGGTATCATTGGAGAAATGAATAATGTAAATGCACTAATTATTCACATCCATGTGGCCTAGCTGTGCTTTGGTCCTGTGTGCATGATATCTAGAAAGCGGATTTTTAGGGGGCTTATTTACTAAAACTCGAATTAATCAGTGGCGTAACTATAGAGGAAGCAGACCCCTAGGTCTGGGCCCGGACTGTGGGGTCTGCTTCCCTTATTGCTAATAAAAAACTTTCCTCCCCAGCCTCTTTCTTACCTACGTCGAGGAAGTCAAGCGGGAATGGGTGGAGTCGAGAAAGTGGACAGGGCGGAGCAGGATGTGGGCGTGGTGGAGGCAGGCGGGAGGATGGGGAGCGGAGTGTGCAAGGGGGCCTGGCGCACTCTAGTTACACCACTGGAATGAATCTCATTTTTTTATTAAAACAAAGTCAACCAAACTCCCATCCACGAATTGTACTCTTTTATCAATAATTGGAAGCGAAAAATCGTCGTAACAAAATCGAGCGTCAATTCGAATGCTCAGTACGTCTGTGCGAAAAACTGACGAAAACCCAGACTATAAAGAGCAGATCACGACGTCGAGAAATGTCTTCTGACTCCGACATGACCTCAACAGGTTTGAGATGGAGTATTTTCTGTTTTTCGGATTTTTAGCAGCTTTGGGGTATAATAAATTTCGAACGTTTTCCCCTTTATAAACCGGACCCGATAAATTCGAGGTTTAATAAATGGGTCGCAAAATGTTTAGGATAAACCCAAATTGCAACCCCGTTGCGAATAAAAATAGGAAGCTTTTTGCTCATTGTTCCTGTCTCACAGCCCCATGGGGAATTTTATTACAGCTGAAACCACAAATTATCAACCAGGGCTCTCCTTGGAAGAGGTTAATTCTCCCTAATACTACTACTACTTATAATAATAATGTTCCCAGAGAATTTTTTTAGGAATCGTCGATCGTTAATGATCAAATTGTATAGAATAATCTTTGTTGATTTTATTGCAGCGAGCAGGATTGTAAAAATAAAAATGATAATATAAATGTCCTCAGGTAAATAGAAGTCCGATAGCAATGTATTTAATCAGGCTCAATGTTGAATATAACAGGTTCCTAAATGTGATTTAGAGAAGGAGGTTGAAGTCAGGGAAGCTGTAACTCGAAGCAGAATAGCCGATACATGGGATCCCACACTCCCCGTGTCACCCGGGGACTGCTCTCCTTACTGTGGGCTCCTTCCTTACAATTAATAATAATAATAATAATAATAATAATAGTGTTCTGACTCGGTATTACAGGAGAGGAAAGGGAGCAGATTAGTTACATCGTATCGAGCATGAAAGAGAAAGTTGCTACGATGTATCCCGTTCTGCAGCAAGTCCTCCTGAATAAATGCACCCTAATAAATAATATCAACCCCACACAGAATCTGGTTATTGGGGAGACGGTTGTGCAGTGGAGGGAGGGAAAAATAAGATTCTGCAGGGAGCTCGGCGCTCTCAGTCCCTTGGAGCTTGGGGGCAGCAGAGGATACTTTCATTTTTGCAGAGTTGTCCAGTTGCACAGCCTGGGTTTGTGGCTGTAAAGAATCACCTTTGTGGATCGTCTGCTGCCCACGTTGAGAGGTAAGTGCCGTGGGTGGGTGGCCTTCTATGTCATCAGCATAGTCTGGGGTGAATACAGGAGGCACGGGAGGGAAGCTTGGCAGCTCTAGGCACACTGCAACAACTGTAATCCACCGCTGCACTCACATAAACCCACGTAGGAGCCACTAGAAGCAGTATATAATATTAGTAATTAGTACAAACGTTATGGGGGTTATTTAGCAAAATTTCATTATTTTCCGAACTACACACCGACCAAATCAGATCGGGTTATTTCCCCTTATTTATCAACACGTTTTCCTGAAAAATTCCAATGCGTGGAAAAAAACTCCAAAATCGTACACATTTTTTCCGGATTTTTTTTACCCGAAAACCACAAAATCTTCGGAGTATTGCAGGAAACCCAGGATATCTTCTGGACTTCTCCCATTGACTTATATTATACAACCTCGGCAGGTCCGAGATGCTGGATTTTCAGATTCAGATTTTTCACATCCTCGGGGTATAATAAATCCTAAAAAATTCAAGTCTTCTTTTTCACGGATTTTATAGTATAAATTTGTCGCGTTTTTGGCGTTCAGACTTTAATAAACAATCCCCTATGGGACGGTAACACTATTCTATGCAGCCTGCATGATCAGAGTGTCACTGAGACATATTACTTGTATATACCACTACAGAATAACTCCAGCTGATGAGATAGCTGTATATTATCTGTGTATTATCTGTATATTATATGTATATTATCAGATACTATCAAAATATATTACAAGCCGACGAATAAAGGATCTGTTATAAAACACTGCTCTGTATACTCTGTCAGTATAGCCATTATAAAAGGTTCCCAGTTGGTATAATGTACCTTGGAACTCAGTGTGTTACCTGTACTAGCCCTTTAAATCAGCATCACCCTTGATAAAATACTAAACGTTCCAGCCTATAATACCCATATACTCTGCACCGAGTTACTCGCCCAATAAATATTATCAGTCAGAATAACCAAGATAAAATAATCCTTCCCACTGTACCAAATTTTTGCACATTTAAATACCACCGTCTTCATTACTTGCAAAAAATACCCAGAATAAAATACTCCTAGGCAATGTGCTATTACATGTACAATAATAACAATCCCTATATAATACTATTGGTTAGATTACCATCCAAAATAAGCAAAATAATATTAAATAGTCCCATAACCAGGTAAAATAGTCCCATAACCAGGTAAAATATGAGACTATTAAATAGTCCCATAACCAGGTAAAATACTCCTAGGCAATGTACTATTACATGTACAATAATAACAATCCCTATATAATACTATTGGGTAGATTACCATCCAAAATAAGCAAAATAATATTAAATCGTACCGGTCCCATAACCAGGTAAAATACCCAGAATAAAATAATCCTAGCCACTGGACTGAGTGACCTTTACAATAAATGTATAAATTACTACCTGTTACATTATCAGACAAAAAAACAAAACAAAAACAGATTAAAATACTCCTAGCCACTGGACTGAATTATTTGAAAAAGAAATGTAATCAGTTGGTATAAAATATTACCAGTTATACAGGTTTGGGATCTGTTATCCAGAATTCTCGGGACGCCGGGTAATTCAGATAACGGATCTTTCTGTAATTTGGATCTTCATACCTTAATTCTACTATAAAATAATGTAAATATTAAATAAACCCTGCTTTTGCCTCCAATAAGGATTAATTATATCTTAGTTGGGATCAAGTACAAGCGACTGTTTTATTATTACACAGAAAAAGGAAATCATTTTTAAAAATCTGGATTAATTGGATAAAATTGAGTCTATGGGAGATGGCCTTTGTGTAATTCAGAGCTTTCTGGATAACAGGTTTCCGGATATCGGATCCCATACCTGTATTAGCAACCTAAATACCCAATGGACTGAGTTATGTGAACAATACATAATACAAGCAGTCCAGCGGGTAGGAGTATTTTATTCTGGGTATTTTAATTGGTACTGTAACTACTAACAACATTTATTTATTTATTACATTACCAACCAAAATACCCAGAATAAAACACTCCACTGGACTGAGTTATGTCTACAATATGGGGTTTATTTATTGAAGTCCGAATGCTAAAAACTTGAAAAAATTCAAGTTTTTTTTTACTATAAAATCCGAATTTTTAGTGGAAAAAAAACTCGATTTTTTTTTTTTTGAGATTTATTATACCCTGAGTATGGAAAAAGTCCAAATCCGTAAATCCGGCATCTCACACCTACCGAGGTTGTATATAAGTCAATGGGAGAGGTCCCTATCCTATTTGCAATTTTCTGTGGTCTGCACTGGAATTAGCCTGAATATCTGACTATTTTAGACTTTTTGGGCAAAAATTAGAAAAGTTCTGGCTTTTTATGAAAAAGCCCGAAAACATGGAACAAATTGGGAAATAACTCCCAAAAAAAGTACGTGCTTTTTTAATAATAAATCAGCTCCAATTGCGGATTCTAGTTTGGTCAGATTTTTTTTTATTAAAATACGCTAAATGAATAAAATACTCCTACCCACAGGACTAAGTTGTGTATACAATAATTATTAATGGCCAATACTAATTTACTACTGCCTACGTTATCACGAAAAAAGCAATGCCCCAGTTTAAATGAATTAAACATGAAAACAGCACTTCAGTCAGTGTCGTACATACAGTATGTTTAAACGTTACAATGAATATATATACAAATAAAAATGAATAATGGCATGTATCGGGCAGAATAAACCAGAGAATTTGTTAGTGAGCAAGGCTGGTCTGATTACAAAAATGCCCTAAAAATGCAGATTTAAATAAAAGGGACTGAATAAGCTAAAGACAGAGGCCAGGTGTCTCTTTTTGTGAAGGTGACCAGTGAGTTTTGGTAGCAGTATGAAATAACAGGCAGTTGCTTAAACATTGCACAGTCCAGACCATCAGGACAATATTATACAGTAACTGTGTGGGTTAATACGTGTGCTCATCAGTCCATCACTTTTATATAAAATCAGTCCAATTATGGTTTCCACCTATCCGGTTTTGACTAGGGTTGCCACCTGGCCGGTATTTTACCAGCCTGGTCGGTAAAAATGATGCTTCATGCCAACGTTACTAATAGGGAAAAACGGCAAGAATATAAGAAGCAGGTATTTTTTTCCAGAAAAGATGGCAACCCTAGTTTTCAGCCGGACAGCCTGTTTTTTTTTTTTTTGAAGGGCTGCCTGGGTCAAAACTGCCTGCCCGGTTTTCCAAATTAGGAAAACCAGGCAGGATTTCCTATAATTAATATGGCAACGGGCCAATTGGCAATTGCTGTGTCTTAGCCCCGCCCCTGACATCATGGCCCCACCTGCTGCATCATCCTCCGGCCCCTACCTCATCACATCCCCTGCCCGGATTCCACAGGCTGAAAAGGTGGCAACCCTAAGTCCAATCCATGGTAAAAGTACTATAAATACTATTACACCCTAGGCTAGACTCCTGTGCGGAACCAATTTCTAAAACCCGGACCCGCAGCCCGAACCGCAACCCACATATTTACCCACTTTGATCCACTACCCGACCCAGACCCGCAACCTGACCTGCAACCCGCTGAACACCATCAAACAGGAAGTGATGTTGCTGCAAACCAAAAGCAACATCATCAAAAGTGGGTGGGGACAGAAACAAGTTTTGTAACATTTTTAAAAATGATTTCCTTTTTCCCTGTAATAACAAAACAGTTCCTTATACTTGATCCCACCTAAGATGTAATTAATCCTTATTGGAAGCAAAACCAGACTATTGGGTTTATTTAATGTTTACATGATTTTCTAGTAGACTTAAGGTATGAAGATCCAAATTATTATAAAATCCATTATCCGGAAAACCCCAGGATCCAAGCATTCTGGATAACGGGTCTCATACCTGTACTAAAACAGTACAATCTGTATGATATCTACCATATATGATATATATTTTCACTGCTGAAAATATATAAGTGATATGATGTAAAAACCACTCCCAATACCACCTCAATCACCCCAGCACCCAAATAACATACTGATGAGCAGCGGATACTGTTAAAAGTATTAATTATATTGATATTTACCAGAAATGCTGCGTCACAGTATCATCGGTATCTTCAATTACGTGTGATGCAGGGTTTTGTTGGGTTTGGAATTTGTTGGGAATCTGGAATTGGGAGAATTTTTTTATCTGAATAAAACATAATTAATCGTCAGCTGGTGTTACTTTATCCACATTCCCCAGTATCAGATAGAAATAGGGTTGTCCCCTGGCCGCTATTTTACAGGCCTGGCCGGTATGTTTGATGCCAATGTTATTAATAGGAAAAAACAGCAAGAATATCGGAAGGCTGGTATTTTTTTCCAGAAAAGGTGGCAACCCTAGATATAAATATTCCGCACAGGGGCGTAACTACTGAGGGGGGCCCACGAGGCCTTGATTCACTTACAATTTAAATAAATATTGGTACAAACAGGTCAACCTCTAGACACTTTGGGGGCCTGAAAAATAATTTGCAGTGGGGCCCAGAAATTTGTAATTACCAAACGCCACTGGATTATTTAAGAGCCCGTTGAACCTTTTCTGCTGTATGTTTATTAAATTGCGTGAGTTACAGAGAGAACCCCAAACATTCCACATAACAGACCCCAATAGCCAATATAATACACAAAAGCCATGAATATCTTGTAAATTATATCCTTATAAACGTTGAGTTCTGATGTCATCAGTTATAAACGGTGAGTTCTGATGTCATTTCTGTCACGACTCATTGAAACTTGTGTATTATAATAAATAAAGTACCCCCAGTTGTAAAATATGAGTATATTAGAAGTTACCTCAGAGTTCCATGACCTGTATAACTCGGCCTTCGGCTTCGTGTTTTTATATGGTCATGAAACTCCTCGAGATTTATAATATCCTTAGATTTTAGAAGAGGGGGTACTTGATTCACTATATAATCTCTGATGTACAGCACAGGCATCCCCAGCTATGGAGGGATAGGAAACAGCAGGAATGTGAGGCAATGACTGAACTCCAACACTTCACTCAGGAGATGGACATGAGGGAGTGGCTACAATACAGTAATTGGGCACAAGAGAGCTGACACATTCCAGTCACTCACACAGATCAGAAATGGGCGCGATTAGGTAAAGGGGCTTATGGGTAGGAAATGACAGAAGGCGGGAATTGTTATTACGGCTGCCTAAAGGGCGGGAAAAGGGATAAGGAACTGACGTAGACTGTAGGGGCGGGACTGCTAGGTTACCTGGGAGTCGCCAATCTGTGCGAGAACTTGAACTTGAACTCCGCCCCCCCGCCGCCATCTTCCTCCCTCTACCCGCCTCCACCCTCCCCTCTTTGCACAACATGGCGGCGCTTGGGGCGGGGCTTGCGGACGGATAGGCTATGACGCTGACTGTGGCCCTCGCACACTGATACACGGGTGGCGCGTCTGCGTGGGCACGTAAAGAAGTGCACAGTTTTATTGTGAGGAGAATGTGAGTGGAGTAAGGGAGGTGGAGTTGGTGCAGGGTTGTGGGAGTGGCCATTGAGTTAGAGAGCACTTGAGGGATAGGCAGTAGCTTTAGACAGTGGGCACGAGGGTTAGGGAATGGGTTTTAGCTTTAGGCAGTGGGAGCAGGGTTTAGAGAATGGATATTAGCTTTGTGGGCACTGGGGTTAGGGCTTGGCTGACAAATGGCAACTGAAAATACCTCCTGTGTGTTATAAGTCTTATCAGGTCTGGAGTGAGTGGATTTCCAGTACACAGAGGCCCAAACAGTTCCTTACAGGCCCAATAAATAGTGACTGCTTATAGCAGTCCCACTGGCATTTGCCACAACCTACAAATTGAGGTCCAGGCATCGGGTTGCCACTTTTTCTCTTCATCAATACCGGCCTTCAGGTCGCAGGCAGGGGCCATGACATCACATGATGGCGGGCTAAGACCAGGTCTGGACTGAGAATTAAAATAGGCCCTGGCATTTCAGGTACACAGAGGCCCAATCAGCCCACATAGAGGCCCACTAAATAGTGACTTTCTATGGGACTTTATAGCAGCCCCTCTGGCATTTGCCAGAATGCACAGATTGCCAGGCCTGGCTATGACGTATGTGGTGGGTGAATGGGCAGGGATAATTGGATGGGACCGGAAATGGGTGGACTGGTAAATTAACAGGACAGAGGCAGACTTCCAGGTGTAAGGGGTGATAAACAGGGGTGAAGGAACTGATTTATAGGGCGTTCATAAGTTTACTGGCAAGTACAATGGCAATATTGGTGCCGGGCCTTGCTGGTGATTTACCCGCCAGGCTGGTGAAATACTGCCAAGTGGTAACCGCTAACGATGTGCGTGCCGGCCTGTAACCCGCAGATTTGGCCGGCTGCCACTTTAAGTCTTCAGGTCGTGGGTGGGTTTGGGTTGAGTAGTTCCTTCCGCTCTCCCCACCAGAGACCTAATGCTTCCAGCTCCTCCATTTATAGACTTGCAGGTCTTTAAATGGAGGGGGCTGGTAAGGGTTTAGTGCGGTACCAGAAAATCTGGACCTGCATATCAGTAGTAAGTGCATCCAGAAATGCCCCTTAAAGGAGAACTATACCCCCCCCAAACAATGTAGGTCTCTATAAAAAGATATAGCATTAAACAGTTCATATGTAAAACCCTGCTTCCTGTACCATTTTCATAATAATATACTTTTCAAGTAGTATGTACCATTGGGTAATCATAAATAGAAAATTGCCATTTTTAAAATTAAGGGCCGACCCCTGGGTCTCCTATGATTCACTGTGCACAAACATACCAACAAACCATACTTGTTAGATCACATGAACCAATTAACAGACAGAGTTCTGTCTTTTGCTTCAACGCTTCTTCCTGTTACAGTTAGAGCTGCAGTATTTCTGGTCAGGTGATCTCTTCCTGTTACAGTTAGAGCTGCAGTTTTTCTGGTCAGCTGATCTCTTCCTGTTACAGTTAGAGCTGCAGTATTTCTGGTCAGGTGATCTCTTCCTGTTACAGTTAGAGCTGCAGTTTTTCTGGTCAGGTGATCTCTTCGGGGCAGATTCATTAAGGGTCGAATTTCGAAGTTAAAAATACTTCGAAATTCGACCCTCGAATTGAAATCCTTCGAATATCGAAGTCGAAGGATTTAGCGCTAATCCTTCGATCGATCGATCGAAGGATTTTTCGTTCGATCGAACGATTAAATCCTTCGAATCGAACGATTCGAAGGATTTTAATCCAACGATCGAAGGAAAATCCTTCGATCAAAAAAAGGTTAGCAAACCTATGGGGACCTTCCCCATAGGCTAACATTGACTTCGGTAGGTTTTACCTGCCGAAGTAGGGGGTCGAAGTTTTTTTTAAAGGGAAAGTACTTCGACTATCGAATAGTCGAACGATTTTTACTTCGATTCGTTCGATTTCGTTCGAATTCGAACGAATTTAACCAATTCGATGGTCGAAGTACCAAAAAAATACTTCAAAATTCGAAGTATTTTTCATTCGAATCCTTCACTCGAGCTTAGTGAATCTGCCCCTTCCTGTTACAGTTAGCTGCAATATTTCTGGTCAGATGATCTCTTCCTGTTACAGTTAGAGTTGTAGTATTTCTGGTCAGATGATCTCTTCCTGTTACAGTTAGAGCTGCAGTATTTCTGGTCAGGTGATCTCTTCCTGTTACAGTTAGAGCTGCAGTATTTCTGGTCAGGTGATCTCTTCCTGTTACAGTTAGAGCTGCAGCATTTCTGGTCAGATGATCTCTTCCTGTTACAGTTAGAGCTGTAGTATTTCTGGTCAGGTGATCTCTTCCTGTTACAGTTAGAGTTGTAGTATTTCTGGTCAGATGATCTCTTCCTGTTACAGTTAGAGTTGTAGTATTTCTGGTCAGGTGATCTCTCCCTGTTACTGTTAGAGCTGCAGTATTTCTGGTCAGGTGATCTCTGAGGCAGAACACAGACCATGACAAAATGGTGGCTCAAGGGGGCAATATTTACTTAAATATATATTCCAGTTTGGTAAGATTATTTAATATGCCACTTAATATGATGTAAACTATCTGTTGCGTAAGTGTTCATTCTGGGGGTATAGTTTTCCTTTAAGACAATATCAGACTGGCTGTTTTATCACCTACAATAAAACTCGGGCATGTTGAGTGACAAACGGTCCCTTGTTTCTTCTCCAGCGACTAGTATTCTAAACCTGCTGCTGAACTTGGTTGCAAAATGTTTTCCATTAGCGAGGGACAATTTAAGCGGGCAAGACTGAATAAGGGCAGCATTTTTATTGTGTGTGTGGGGGGTGGTCATGCAGTGCGTGTAGTGAGCAAACAGCATTACTCCTTTATTGAATGTATTATAGGCAACACTAATCACCAAGTCATACAGAGGCCTGCAAAGCTGGCAACAGAGTGTTAGAGCTACTCACGAGTGTGAGCCCTGTAATAAACCAGGGGGCCCACCTACTGGTCATCACAGAGTATTGCAGCAAGAGATAACACTGTGGCAGTTTCAACCCTTTGAGAAATTAAACAAATGCTTGCTCATCAGGCCATCATCCAGGATGAAAAATATGTGGTCTCAAAGGTTCATGTTATTGGCCGAGAATCCAGAGCTGTGAACCAACAAGGCATCTGCTTGATTGTCCAGCAGGTGAACTCTGTGACTGTGATCCGTTTAAGTTCCGGCTATCAAATCCCAGACACCATCCCGGTTTTTATGGGCAGATGCTGTTTTCTTTTATAGGCCGCCATCTGTCCAAGTTCCTTTTGCAGAATATCATAACGTGCTGAATTCAAGGCAAGTTACCCATTTATCATGCTCTCGAGTTATATTTCTGGCAAACATTTTTCTCTTTCTCAGAAACTGACTGTTATTGATTTATTTTTTATTCTAGGTCTGCCGCAAAATAAAAAAGAAACACTATCCAGCCAGCTGTACATGGTCCCATACAGGAGACGACTACATGTTAACTCTGAATCCGAGCATTTTTTTTTTTGTTGCAGGATTTGGATTCTGAAAAAGCCAAGTACCTGGCAAACCGAACCGTGTAAATTTAGACTGTAAGGTGAATTGGGTTTGCCGATTTCTAAATTGAATTGGATATTCAAGTCGATGTTCATATTTGGCTTGGGATCCAAACATTCTTTTATGGTGGATTTGGTATTCATTCAAATCCTAAAATCTTAATGCACATGATTATAAATGAACAATTGCAACAATTTTAGTTTCTCTACAATTAGATCCTGATGGCATTGATTATAACATTTTTGGAGGCCATGGGTTTCAGGTGCAAGTCGAAAAATACTGATGATACAGTTACAGAATTAGCACAGTACCCACCTTTCTAGGTGATTTTGTAATAAATACCCAGTCTTGTATGTGAATTTTTAATACATTACAATAAAATAAATCACTGATGGCTTGTTTTTGAATTTATATGTCATTATTAGGGATGCACCAAATCCACTATTTTGGATTTGGCCAAATCCCCAGATCCTTTGCCGAATACTGAACCAAATCCCAATTTGCTTATGCAAATTAGGGATGGGGAAAATGTTTTACTTTTTTTGTTTTTTGACAAAAAGTCACGTGATTTCGCTACAGGCCCCTAATTTGCATATTCGGATTAGTTTCGGCCCGTGCAGAAGGATTCGCCCGAATCCTGCTGTGAAAGGCAGAATCCTGAACCGAATCCTGGATTCGGTGAATCCCTAGTCATTATTAAAATGTTTTGCATGTATAAAACCCAGACATGCATCACTAATCATTCTGGGGAAAAAATTAAAGAGTGCCCATTTTTTTATGGATTTTATAATATTCCTTAAATATTTTTTCTAAACTTTTAAAAAAAATTACATTTAGTTTATCTATGACCATCTCCAGCTGTTCAACATTTTTTAGATATCACATTTTCTCATGTCTTGTCACCAGCATTTTTATGATTTTTGATTTTTTTTGTCTAAACATAAAGTCAGTTAAATAGAGCCCATTTTTATATAACCTTTAAAAACCTAAACATCTTGTTTCTTCCACTGATTTTTTTTCAATCTTCTTATTCTTTGTCATCAGCATATTTAAAAAAACATTTTAATACAAAAAAATTCTGGAGCTCAAACCTGCTAAAATTTGTTCAAACTAATGGCACAAGTCTATCACTCCACTTCCTCAAGAAATTCTCAAATTCCGTTTCCTTGGGATTTGACCAGCAAGATTTGAATTAGGCCAAACCAAATCTGTACCCTATTTAAGCTGGCCATAGATGTGTAGATTTTATTCTTTCTGCTACGAGCTCTCGTTTGTTTCAGTCTAATGATCTACCATTAACCATTCAGATTAAAATAAATAGGAAAAAAATAAATCAGACGATGTTTTGCCCATTAACTGACAGACAGCAATTGTAGGAAAGTTATGTCCGACAAATAGTAGTGACAGTCACTAGTGATGGGCAAATAAATTTGCCTTGTCCGAATTTGCGTGTTTTGGCGCCAACGAATAAATTTGCGAAACGAAAATTTGCCTGCGACAAAAAAATTTTTTGTACGCGCATCTCAAAAGCTGATCGCGTAAAAAACTCCACACGTCAACACTATTCGGGCGCCCATTGACTTTAACGTCTGCGTCAAAATTGACGGTGTCAATTTTTCGAGTATCACAAATTTTTGCCATTTTGTTGGAAATTTGTAAAATTTTGGTGACGCAAAACGGGACAAATTTGCCCATCACTAACAGTCACCCATTGGTATCATCAGATATGCAATATATGCAGCGATGGTATAGCCAACAAAAATCTTCTAACCTGTTTGATCGACTAAACGTCTGATCACCATGGCACGAAAAATGTCGGGACGATCCACACACTGTCCGAAAATCATACAAACCTTTGTTTCATACGATGGTATATTTGCGTCCATGGCCAGCTGTAGAGTAAAACCCCCAATCTTTTGTTCACCAAGAGACCAGGTTAAAAAGGTGTAAAAAATTGACCACAAAATTTAAATTTCTGGAAAATGTAGGATCAGGGTTTTTCTGTATTATTTAACTTTTTAAAATTATCACATAACTTTAAATTGGAAGTTGACAATTTTTTTTTGCAAAAATCAAAATAGAACTTTCTAATTTAAAAAAATCACCCTGAATAATGGTACTGAATCTATTTGTGAACCCCCAGAGGGGCGCAGTGGCGTCGAGTTGCCTGGAATTAACGTTGAATTTTAGTGTTTGTACATTATATTTAATTTTCTGTGATTATCACATTGCTCATTAATGGGATAAAATGTTCCTTCCTGCCCAAAATAACCATCACGTCATGATATACTGATATTCAATGCATAATTTATTAGTGTCTGATTAGAAATTCTCCAGCTTCTCATATATGCACTTTTTAATTGTCATTAGAGCTAAATTACATTCAGCAAGAAATGGAACATTTTTTTTTTTACGCAAAATAGTTTTGGGAAAAACAGAAACATAAAGGCTAATTTACTTAATAAGTATAAAACTGAAAAAAAAATGTGAATCTGGATGCTTTTTTTTACCCATGGTGTAACATCCTAATAGTTTCTAGAAGGTCCCCCATAGGCTTAAACAGCAATTCAGCAGGTTTTAGATGGCGAATGGTCAAAATCTAATTTTTAAAGAGACAGTATATGATACATTTCAAAATTCGAATTCTCAAATTTTTTTCAAATTCAAATCGAATTTGGACTATTCCCTAGTCGAAGTACACAAAAATTAGCTCGAAATTCGAATTTTTTTCATTCGAATTTTCACTTCGACCGAATTCATGTGAGTTTTTAAAAAACTCCCCTAAACTCCTATAAATTAGAAATTTGGGCAATTAAAATTTATTTAAAAAATTAAATTTTTAAAACTCAGATGAATTACATCTACCTGAAAAATCGAAATGCATTCAAATCAAATTCGATTTGAATTTAAAAAACTTGATTTGAGTTCTTAAAGGGCCAGAGTATGATAAATCTCGAAAATCTAATTTTTAAAAAACTTGAATCTAATTTGAATAACTCCCCAGTCAAAATTTGACAGTTTTGACCATAAAAAAATTTGAAAAATCTAATTTTAAATTCAAATTTTCAGTTCGACCCACTTGATAAGTCTCTTATTCAAATGAATGCATGTTTGCTAGGGTAATTTGGACTCTAACAACCAGATTGTGAAATTGCAAACTAGAGAGCTGCTGAATAAAAATCTAAATAACTCAAAAACCACAAACAATTAAAATTAAAACCATTTGCAAATTGTCTCAGATTATCACTCTCTACATCATACTAACAGTTAATTTAAAGGTGAACAATACCTTTTAAGACAACAGAAAACCAATGTTGGTTTTGTTTTATGGTATCTCTGTGTACAGGCAATGAGCCAACTTAGAGGGCTGTTCCTGCTTAATTGTGCTTAGTACAGGGGAATACCTATGCTGCCATAGTTTTATGGGATCTCTCTGTACAGACTATGAGCAAACTTAGGGGACTGTTCCTGCTGAATTGTGCTTAGTACAGGGAATACCTATGCTGCCATAGTTTTATGGGATCTCTCTGTACAGACTATGAGCAAACTTAGGGACTGTTCCTGCTGAATTGTGCTTAGTACAGGGGAATACCTATGCTGCTATAGTTTTATGGGATCTCTCTGTACAGACTATGAGCAAACTTAGGGACTGTTCCTGCTGAATTGTGCTTAGTACAGAGGAATACCTATGCTGCTATAGTTTTATGGGATCTCTCTGTACAGACTATGAGCAAACTTAGGGACTGTTCCTGCTGAATTGTGCTTAGTACAGGGGATACCTATGCTGCCATAGTTTTATGGGATCTCTCTGTACAGACTATGGGCAAACTTAGGGACTGTTCCTGCTGAATTGTGCTTTGTACAGGGAATACCTATACTGCCATAGTTTTATGGGATCTCTCTGTACAGACTATGAGCAAACTTAGGGACTGTTCCTGCTGAATTGTGCTTAGTACAGGGAATACCTATGTACCATAGTTTTATGGGATCTCTCTGTACAGACTATGAGCAAACTTAGGGGACTGTTCCTGCTGAATTGTGCTTAGTACAGGGAATACCTATGCTGCCATAGTTATGGGATCTCTCAGTACAGACTATGGGCAAACTTAGCGGCTGTTCCTGCTGAATTGTACTTAGTACAAGGAATACCTATGCTGCCATAGTTTTATGGGATCTCTCTGTACAGACTATGAGCAAACTTAGCGGCTGTTCCTGCTGAATTGTGCTTAGTACAGGGGAATACCAATGCTGTCATAGTAACATGTGCAATAGAAAGGTGGCTGATTCATAGGATAGAGTCGTGGTCAGCCCGTGATTGCCCACCTTAAGTGACAGTGCAGCATTTTATATAACATGTGTTGGTAAATCACGCACTAGTTGCTTTCCTGTTGGAGTATTGCACTGTACCATCCCCTCACATGTTAATGCATGAGCAGTTGTGTGTGTAGGTACAAATGCAAAGGGAGCCTTGCAAGTAGCATCTCTTCATCACCAATGGTAATGATAGTTATGTATGACCATCCTGTACTTTTCACACTTTACATCAAAGGAAATGCAAGCAGCAATTTAGTACACAGTGAAAATAATGAACGTAGTGAGTCACGAATTGGCAAGGAAAATTGTTGAGTTGTGGGGCGTACGAGTTATAGTTAGCCAATGATTCCCCCTGGTGGCCACAATGATCACTTGCACTGCTGAGTGCTGCTGATTTGTTTTGTAATAAAAAGTATTTATATGAAACGTATTTATAAAAGGGTAAATAAAACAGCATTCTGTATTTAAAGGGCATGTAAAGGCAAAACAATATCTCCAATATACTTTATATATAGAAACCTGACTGTATGCAGTGAAATTCTCCTTTAATTTACTGCTGTGGATAGGAATTGTCAGACAGTACCTACATGTTCTGCAGGGAAACAATCATACTTATGAACAGCAGGGGGAGCTTGCCATGCAGAACTCAAACAGCTTTGTTTGGTTCCCTGTAGAGCAGTCGGCGACTGTGTAGAGATTTGTATTTTATTTCCAACTCCAGCTGCAGGGACAAAGATCATGGAGCCAGATTTAAACAGATAAACTGGGATTCTATTTGGAGGATTATTTTGCTGCAGCCACTGGTTCTGCAGAGTTGGAGAAAGTTTGTATTAAACAATACAAAAACTATAAAATCTACATTACATGTACATGACAACACAGGACCTAGTGCAGTCTGCATATTCTGATTATTAATCAGTCTTGTTGTATCGGCTTCTGGCAGATATTATTTGACTTGTGCTGTTTTGATAAATTATGATGATCCCTAAGCAGCCCAGACCACACTGAGCATGTGCATAATCTTGGTCTTGCAAAGATTTATAACAAAGTTACAAGATAGTGACCACCTGTGGCCAACTTTGAAAGCATAAATTATTTGTTTGATTAGACTTGTGGTGCAGTAAGTTTATGTTTAGTATACAAAATACAGTATTTCTAGCAGTATTCTATTTTAGACTTTAGTTCCCCTTTAAAGAACAAAGAACCCCCACTAATTAACTCTTTCCTTGTCTTTTAAAGCAAAAGAAACCTGATGCTCAGGTGTATTATAATTTGGAAGATACTCTTGTGAATTGTGAATATAAAAATGTAACAGATATTAAAATGTATATTTTTATTTATTAAGAATTAACTTCCATGTATTTTTTACATAAATTATTAGTTACATATTGTGTGCCCAGAACATTCCTTCTCTGTATATTTGTATTTATACATATGGGAGGAGGTGCCATATTGATTCCCTTACACAGTACAGTATGAGGG
The DNA here is from genome assembly GCF_017654675.1 of Xenopus laevis. Lineage (NCBI taxonomy): Eukaryota > Metazoa > Chordata > Amphibia > Anura > Pipidae > Xenopus > Xenopus laevis. Next base: position 2,831,971 of record NC_054375.1, read on the forward strand.
TATAGCTTATTGTGTGCCCAGAACATTCCTTCTCTGTATATTTGTATTTATACATATGGGAGGAGGGAGCTGCCATATTGATTCCCTTAGACAGTACAGTATGAGGGTATGGCTTATTGTGTGCCCAGAACATTCCTTCTCTGTATATTTGTATTTATAAATATGGGAGGAGGGAGGTGCCATATTGATTCCCTTAGTACAGTATGAGGGTATAGCTTATTGTGTGCCCAGAACATTCATTCTCTGTATATTTGTATTTATACATATGGGAGGAAGTGCCATATTGATTCCCTTAGACAGTACAGTATGAGGGTATAGCTTAGTGTGTGCCCAGAACATTCCTTCTCTGTATATTTGTATTTATACATATGGGAGGAGGAGGTGCCATATTGATTCCCTTAGACAGTACAGTATGAGGGTATAGCTTATTGTGTGCCCAGAACATTCCTTCTCTGTATATTTGTATTTATACATATGGGAGGAGGAGGTGCCATATTGATTCCCTTAGACAGTACAGTATGAGGGTATAGCTTATTGTGTGCCCAGAACATTCCTTCTCTGTATATTTGTATTTATACATATGGGAGGAGGGAGGTGCCATATTGATTCCCTTAGACAGTACAGTATGAGGGTATAGCTTATTGTGTGCCCAGAACATTCCTTCTCTGTATATTTGTATTTATACATATGGGAGGAGGAGGTGCCATATTGATTCCCTTAGACAGTACAGTATGAGGGTATAGCTTATTGTGTGCCCAGAACATTCCTTCTCTGTATATTTGTATTTATTCAAATGGGAGGAGGAGGTGCCATATTGATTCCCTTAGACAGTACAGAATGAGGGTATAGCTTATTGTGTGCCCAGAACATTCCTTCTCTGTATATTTGTATTTATACATATGGGAGGAGGAGGTGCCATATTGATTCCCTTACACAGTACAGTATGAGGGTATAGCTTATTGTGTGCCCAGAACATTCCTTCTCTGTATATTTGTATTTATACATATGGGAGGAGGGAGGTGCCATATTGATTCCCTTAGACAGTACAGTATGAGGGTATAGCTTATTGTGTGCCCAGAACATTCCTTCTCTGTATATTTGTATTTATACATATGGGAGGAGGAGATGCCATATTGATTCCCTTAGACAGTACAGTATGAGGGTATAGCTTATTGTGTGCCCAGAACATTCCTTCTCTGTATATTTGTATTTATTCAAATGGGAGGAGGAGGTGCCATATTGATTCCCTTAGACAGTACAGAATGAGGGTATAGCTTATTGTGTGCCCAGAACATTCCTTCTCTGTATATTTGTATTTATACATATGGGAGGAGGAGGTGCCATATTGATTCCCTTACACAGTACAGTATGAGGGTATAGCTTATTGTGTGCCCAGAACATTCCTTCTCTGTATATTTGTATGTATACATATGGGAGGAGGGAGGTGCCATATTGATTCCCTTAGACAGTACAATATGAGGCTATACATTATTGTGTGCTCAGAACATTCCTTCTCAGGATATTTGTATTTACATATACATATGGTTGGGCACAGCGCTGGATAAATGCATGATGCCTATTTGATTAGCCCAATATGGGCAAAAGTATTCAAAACTTAACTGCTATGTGCTTACTGTAGGTGGAACCCTCTTGCCAAGACTCAAACTGACTCAAACTGTCAGCACAAGAACTATTCATATTTTTTTGGAGCCATAGGCAACAAGCCTAACGTCACCAGTGGTTTAAAGAGCACCGCCATTGGAGTTTGGAGGGATAAATTACATTTCACCAACTGGCAGTCTAATGTAAAAGACTGGGTTGGGCAGATGCCAGAAAAACCCGACCCACCTGCATGTATGTGATGCCAGTGGTAATGTTTGGTGGAGAACGCATAATGGGCTTGGGCTGTTTCCATGGTTTAAGCCCCTGGTTCCAGTGAAACCTTAAGACTACAGAGTTCAATGGCATTACTTACAATTCCATGCTTCCTTCCACGGAACAGTTTGGGGGGGCCTTTCCTGTATCAGCACAATACTGTCCCCATGCACAGAGCCAGGGCCGTACAGAATGGGTTTGCTGAGATGGGAAGAACCTAACCTCAACCCAACTGAACCCCTGTTGGATGAACTGGAACCCTGACTGTGAGGCCTGAACCCCAGTATCAGTGCCCAACCTCACTAACGCTCTTGTGGCTTAATGGAAGCAACAATGTTCTAAAGTCTAGTGGGAACTTTCCCAGAAAAGATGGGGTAGTTATAGCAGCAAACTTCAACTTCATATTAATCTCCCTGGGTTGGGAATGAGATGTGTTGGACAGGCAGGTGCCTGGATACTTTTGGCCATATAGTGTTTTTTTGATCAGTTCACTATTATGTTCAAAGGTGGTTTTTATCAAAAACGTTTGAAATCCTTAAAATGTTAAACATTTTAGGCATATCGATCAATCAATATATCATATATACTTATTTTTGTCTTTGCTTTTGTAGACTATAGGAGAGTGAGACCACTGTCAATAACACAACTAAAATTACATCAAATGTCTAAAACGTAAATCCCATATTTTGACAAATATGAGAATTTTGCTGATTACGGTAGCTCCTATTGGAAGTAATGATTTTTGCTAGGTCTGGCAAAATTCTACTTAAACACGATGAAATGTGAAACACAAGCCGTCAAAACAGATTTGTGTTGGAAATGAGACATTTTTTAAAAAACTAAATCTAAATCAAAATTGCGTTTTCTCTACGGTTGCAGGTTTTTAAATCCAAATTCTTCGATCTCTAATTTTTTAAAATCAGTCGAAAAGATTGATAAAACAGCTAAAATGCAATAACCTATTAGAGGTGCCTTTTTCAGACTTCAAGAAGTTTTTCAAATTTTGCAGACTTGATGAAAAAGGATGGAAGAATGTGATTTTGACTATTTAACAAGATTTTTACCAATTCAAGATTTTTGATATTATGCTGGAAATCTAGAATAACCAACATTTGAGTTCATTTTCATTTATTTTAGAAATTCAAAAAAACCTTCATCTAAAAAGTTGACTTGTATAACAATGGACAAATTTTTAAAAGTCGAGGTTAAAATTTATTTTGTTCGTGAAGGAATTTTTTAAAAAAGAAAATCACTTTTCTCTCACAGATCAAGATGTATTTCGTCAAATAATATTTGGGAGCTTAAACCTGTCAAACTAGATTCAAACCCACGGGCTCGTCAGTTTCAAGCACTTGAAATTATTGAGTTGTTTTATTATTAAAGTATTTAAGAACATTGCACAATAAGAATTGTCTCAAGCATTTTCACCCTTGAGAAAATTTAAGTGCTAAATTCTGAATACTGAAGAACGGGAAAAAGAAGAAATATTCTATAACCCATTTCTCACGCGTGAAGTTTGGCGAAAAAATTTCCAAAGAATTTTTGATAAATCTACCACTTTGATTGATGTAAACAACATTATTGTGATACGGAGGCATGCGAGGAATGGCCAGTAGGTGGCAGCAGCAGCCAAGCTAAAAGCGGTATAAGAGACTGCTGAAAGATCCAGTAATGAGATCTCTGACTATCTCCTCTTCTGACACAGTCTGCTTAACCTCTCAATTACCTTCTTCGTTTAGACTTGGGTTATCCTAGAATACTTGTTAAAATTTCCCATCTTTGAAAGGGCGGGGGGGACCACCCAGAACCTCCAGAAGGAGCGTCTTCCCATTCTAGGAAACACAAATGACATAAAATGTGAATTACCTTTGATCATCAACTTTGGGAATGATGGACAATTATTTTCTCAGACCCATATTCCTGAACAAACATAACAGGAAGCTCCCGAACAAACACGGCAACCGCAGATTCCCTAGAAAGATAATTCCGACTAATTCACCTTGAGAATGTGTGTGTTGGGTGAACATGTTTGTGTATGTGGGATTAAAATGGGGTATTAGAACATTCTTATAGTTGAAACTGGTTCAGAAGGAGTCAATTGCGCTGTGCAAACACTGTGGAAAGAAACAAGTAGCCACATTCCTAATTATACATGCACCAAACATTCTGACTCTGTATATTTGTAGCTATGCTGTGTTTATAATAAAGCTGTTTAATAAAAAGGCACATATATACCCCCATCTTTCCCCTGTCACCCCCATATCATATATGCACATAATGTAAGTGTATAAGATATAGGCACAGCCCCCCATCTTTCCCCTGTCACCCCCATATCATATATGCACATAATGTAAGTGTATAATATATAGGCACAGCCCCCCATCTTTCCCCTGTCACCCCCATATCATATATGCACATAATGTAAGTGTATAATATATAGGCATAGATATACCCCCATCTTTCCCGTCACCCCCATATCATATATGCACATAATGTAAGTGTATAATATATAGGCACAGATATACCCCCATCTTTCCTCTGTCACCCCCATATCATATATGCACATAATGTAAGTGTATAATATATAGGCACTGCACCCCATCTTTCCCGTCACCCCAATATCATATATGCACATAATGTAAGTGTATAATATATAGGCACAGCCCCCCATCTTTCCCCTGTCACCCCCATATCATATATGCACATAATGTAAGTGTATAATATATAGGCACAGCCCCCCATCTTTCCTCTGTCACCCCCATATCATATATGCACATAATGTAAGTGTATAATATATAGGCACAGATATACCCCCATCTTTCCCCTGTCACCCCCATATCATATATGCACATAATGTAAGTGTATAATATATAGGCACAGCCCCCCATCTTCCCCCCTCAGATCATATATGCACATAATGTAAATAGACACATATATACCCCATGTTCTTTAATATGTAATCTTCAAATCAGACCGGACACCCAATAAATAAGTGGAATAAGTGAAGAAACAGGAATGCATTAAGAAGATAGTGGCTGCAGGTGTTATTGCTTAGGTCTGTTCTCATTATTTTAAATTGAATTCTGTATACAACACAAGTGCAATAATTAAGGCTAAAAACACTTTTTGCTTATTTGTAGGAAGTAGAGACAGTCACACGAGTACCAGGAAATACACTCCCCCATGCAAAGGAAGCAGAGACAGTCACACAAGTACCAGGAAATACACTCCCCCGTGCAAAGGAAGCAGAGACAGTCATATGAGTACCAGGAAATACACTCCCCATCCAAAGGAAGTAGAGACAGTCACCCGAGTACCAGGAAATACACTCCTTCGTGCAACGGAATCAGAGACAGTCACACGAGTACCAGGAAATACACTCCCCATCCAAAGGAAGTAGAGACAGTCACAAGAGTATCAGGAAATACACTCCCCCGTGCAAAGGAAGTAGAGACAGTCACAAGAGTAGCAGGAAATACACTCCCCTGTGCAAAGGAAGCAGAGACAGTCACAAGAGTAGCAGGAAATACACTCCCCTGTGCAAAGGAAGCAGAGACAGTCACGTGAGTACCCTTGAGAATCCCTTGTACAACATAAGTGCAATTATTAAGGCTAAAAACACTTTTTGCCTATTTGTAGGAAGTAGAGACAGTCACACAAGTAAAAGGAAATACACTCACCCGAGCAAAGGAAGTAGAGACAGTCACAAGAGTAGCAGGAAATACACTCCCCCTTGCAAAGGAAGCAGAGACAGTCACAAGAGTAGCAGGAAATACACTCCCCCGTGCAAAGGAAAAAATAGAGGCAGTCACATGAGTACCAGGAAATACACTCCCCTGTGCAAAGGAAGTAGAGACAGTCACACGTGTACCAGGAAATACACTCCCCCATGCAAAGGAAGTAGAGACAGTCACTCGAGTACCAAGAAATACACTCCCCCGTGCAAAGGAAGTAGAGACAGTCACACAAGTACCAGGAAATACACTTCCCCGTGCAAAGGAAGTAGAGACAGTCACACGAGTACCAGGAAATACACTCCCCTGTGCAAAGGAAGTAGAGACAGTCACACGAGTACCAGGAAATACACTCCCCCGTGCAAAGGAAGTAGAGACAGTCACACGAGTACCAGGAAATACACTCCCCCGTGCAAAGGAAGTAGAGACAGTCACATGAGTACCAGAAAATACACTCCACCGTGCAAAGGAAAGAGAGACAATCACACGAGTACCAGGAAATACACTCCCCTGTGCAAAGGAAGTAGAGACAGTCACACGAGTACCAGGAAATACACTCCCCTGTGCAAAGGAAGTAGAGACAGTCACACGAGTACCAGGAAATACACTTCCCCGTGCAAAGGAAGTAGAGACAGTCACACGAGTACCAGGAAATACACTCCCCTGTGCAAAGGAAGTAGAGACAGTCACACGAGTACCAGGAAATACACTCCCCCGTGCAAAGGAAGTAGAGACAGTCACACGAGTACCAGGAAATACACTTCCCCGTGCAAAGGAAGTAGAGACAGTCACACGAGTACCAGGAAATACACTCCCCTGTGCAAAGGAAGTAGAGACAGTCACACGAGTACCAGGAAATACACTCCCCCGTGCAAAGGAAGTAGAGACAGTCACACGAGTACCAGGAAATACACTCCCGCGTGCAAAGGAAGTAGAGACAGTCACTCGAGTATCAGGAAATACACTCCCCCGTGCAAAGGAAGTAGAGACAGTCACAGGAGTACCAGGAAATACACTCGTGCAAAGGAAGTAGAGACAGTCACACGAGTACCAGGAAATACACTCCCCTGTGCAAAGGAAGTAGAGACAGTCACACGAGTACCAGGAAATATACTCCCCCGTGCAAAGGAAGTAGAGACAGTCACTCGAGTATCAGGAAATACACTCCCCCATGCAAAGGAAGTAGAGACAGTCACAAGAGTACCAGGAAATACACTCGTGCAAAGGAAGTAGAGTTAAAAGTTAATATAACTTTTTTTTTCAGATGGACAGTAAACCCCATTTTTTCAGATTCCACCTGTTACACAATATTGTGTGCAGTTTGCAGGGAGTAGGAAACATTTAATTGTATCAAGTGTATCCAGAGCTCAGCAGCACAAATTGAGGTGCTAGTGGGCAGATGTTTCCAGGACTGCTAAAAATCAACCTCATCTATTTCTGTTTAAAAAAGAAGGGATAAAAGCCACGGGGGCTGATCAAAGATTTCCCCGTGCAGGTTTGTGGTTATCATATTTCTTTTTGTACCTGTCTCAGGTATGCGGAGAGGGATTATATTAACCCTTCGGCTTTTTTCTCTTCCCTGAGAAAACATCAGTTCAAAAGATCGGATTAAAGAGGAACTTTGACATTTAGACTTTTCCCTAAGAAAAAAAAATCCTAAATATTTTGGTGAAACATTTCTTGCCCGAAATCTAATATTGTTGGTGCGGGTGTGTGTGCATGGAACTGTGGGTGTTTACGTGTATCTGTCTCAGGTGATGATAAATTCTGGATTGTGATGTCACATTTCATGGAGCAGTAGGAGCAGTCGAACAGTGATGTCATATGACAGTGATGTCATATCCTGTCAGATACTGCACTTTAATGAGTGCACCCCTCTCTTTGACTAGTGTTAGGGCAATGTCACACACATGGGGGGACAAAAACACCCAAAATCTCTTGCCGTTTTCAGAATCACATGAATGTGTGAGCACCAGTGCTTTTTTTATGGTAATTTTTTCCCTAAAAATGTGTTTTTAAGGGTAGGGCAAGTAGAAAGGACTGTGATTTGGTGGTGAAGGGTTAAACAAGTTCCTTCAGCTGCAGGGCAGACGCTCAAGCAATCGCTGGGAAAAGTACTGGAAATAAAACCATAAAGTTGTGTTTCAAGCTGGCGGCTGCCCCAAGGGTGGCATTCATGCCGAGTGTTTGTATATCGACACTGGGACACACGAGAGTTTACACGAGGGTGATTCCCAGGTGAGACAGCCCGTGTGTGTTTGTGTGTCTGAGAATAGTGAAAGGAGGGAACAATCACTATGTAGGAGAATGAAACTGAAAAATGAGATTGATGAGACACCCAACAACGTGTGCCGGAGATTCACACTCACTGCAAGGTGTGCAAGAGGAATTTACACTGTGCTACTGCAGAGAGAGAGGGTCTCAGTGCAATGTGAGTGTGCAAGGGGGACATATATTCACACTGACTGTCTGTGCAAGGTGTGTGTATAGGACATTTTCAATTGATTGGTTGGTTTGGAATTCAGTGAGGTGTGTGCGAGGGGGGCAGACAGATTTACACTAGGGCTAACAGTGAGCGCAAAGGGAAGGAGAGAGATTCACACTAGATGTGACGGTGAGACAGTCAGTGCAAGGGTTGTGAGTGAGTCACACTAGTAAGAAAGTCAGTGTGAGGTAGACACATGAGAGAGTGTCAGTAGAAGTGACAGTGAGACAGTCAGAGGAAGGTGTGAGTTATGCTGAGACAATTAGTTCAAGGTATGAGACATAGGGAGAGTGTCAGTAGATGTGACAGTGAGGCAGTCAGAGGAAGGTGTGAGTGAAACAGAAAGAGGGTTAGTAGAAGTGACGGTCAGAGGAAGGTGTGAGTGTGGCACAGAAAGAAAGAGAGTGTCAATAGAAGTGACAGTCAGAGGAAGGTGTGTGAGTGTGGCACAGAGAGAGAGTTTGTCAGTAGAAGTGATAGTGAGAAGAAGGCGTGAGTGTGGCACAGAGAGAGAGAGAGAGTCAGTAGTAGTCACAGTCAGAGGACGGTGTGAGTGTGGCACAGAGAGAGAGTCAGTAGAAGTGACAGTCAGAGGAAGGCGTGAGTGAGACAGAGTGTCAGTAGAAGTGACAGAGGAAGGTGTGAGTGTGGCACAGAGAGAGTGTCAGTAGAAGTGACAGTCAGAGGAAGGTGTGAGTGTGGCACAGAGAGAGTGACAGTCAGAGGAAGGTGTGAGTGTGGCACAGTGAGAGTGTTAGTAGAAGTGACAGTCAGAGGAAGGTGTGAGTGTGGCACAGAGAGAGTGTCAGTAGAAGTGACAGTCAGAGGAAGGTGTGAGTGAGACATAGTGTCAGTAGAAGTGACAGAGGAAGGTGTGAGTGTGGTAGAGAGAGTGTCAGTAGAAGTGACAGTCAGAGGAAGGTGTGAGTGCGGCAGACAGAGGGAGAGAGTAGAATAGAGTGTGACACACGAGCAGATCCTCCTACCTGCACCCTTGGTTACCTGGAGGATTCAGAACATGTAAGAACACATTGATCTCCCAGACTGGATGACTTACACAAGCTCCATCCCTTCTCCCTTGGCTTTTTTGGGGGGTTAGGAGCTAATCCCCGGGTGCTGCCCCTCCACCCCCTCACATGCACCAGTCTCCATGGATTTAGGAGCAGCTCTGTGCCTGATCAGCAAAGCGACTCCCCTTGGGCTGAGAGGAGAATGCCTGGGTCTCTCCTGATCTCTGCACTCACGTTTCTGCTCACTTGGATGGATCGTCCCATTGTGTAGACCATGCACAGACACTTCCGCAACTGGATCTTCTATGTCTTTCTCTGCTTTGGGATCATCTACATGAAATTAGGGTGAGTACAACTTTTCCTCTTTCCCCCCACCCACCTCCTCAGCACTGTGCTCTGACCTGCTTGGCTGGCCTGGAATGCTGGGAAATGTAGTCCTGCATCCAGGCGTTGCTTAAAGGGGAAATCACTTTTTGGTGCAAAACAAGAGGAAACGGCACCTCGTTCTCTGAACTGGGTCTCAACATATTCTCTGTGGCAACAACAAAAAGAGATAAAAAAACATCTTTTTTTGTACAGTGGGGCAATTTCTTATGTTGGGTGGGAAAATCAATCAATTCATTTTACCTCTGCCCAGCTGCCTCCCATGCAAGTACTACTCAGGAAGTGACATGAAAAATGGGTTCCACTATATCAGGTGGAATTGGGGCAAAATTGGGACATTTCTTCCCCTTTGTGCTCAGGAATGAACTTTACATCTTTAAACATCAATTCACTCTGATGACAGAGTTGTGACAGGCCCCCCGGGCCCCTGAGTGACGGCTCTTAAAGGGACAATAAAAGGGTAAACACACTTTGCTGTACTGTATATATGTGTGTGTCTTTTATAAAGAAACCCTGTGCTTCCAGTACACAGAGACACTGGTATATTGATACCCTGATATTATACCGATATTCGGGGATTGGATCCATTATCCAGAAAGCTCCGAATTACGGAACGGCCTATAGACTCCATTATAATCAAATAATCCAAATGTTTAAAAATGATTTCCTTTTTCTGTGTAATAATAAAACAGTCGCTTGTACTTGATCCCAACAAAGATATAATTAATCCTTATTGGAGGCAAAACCAGCCTATTGGCTTTATTTCATGTTTATATGATTTTCTAGTAGACTTAAGGTATGAAGATATAAATTACAGAAAGATCCATTATCCAGAAAAACCCAGGTCCCGAGCATTCTGGATAACAGGTCCCATATAACTGATATTCTAATACACAACACTAACACACTGATACACCAGATAGTTGTGTAGGAGAGTGACAGGGGCACAGTCAACACATTTGTATCATTTGGGTTTTTTTTTGTACTTTGGGGGGAAAGTGGTTTCCGTTCCTCTGGATCTTTTTGAGACTTTAGTTTTTATAAGGGAGAGGGGTGCACTGGAATTATTGTTGTTATTATTTTGAGTTCCCTACAGAGATTTAGCAGGGCAGGGGTTTGTTCATCAGGGGCCACTTGCATTTGGCTGCTCTGGGTGCAGGTTATGTGATGCCCGGGATGTGGATCAGGAGACTGTGTGTGGAATCGACTTCATAAGTTCCCAGGCTGCAGGGAGTTGCACATGTGCCCTTGTTGCTTTCACTCCCAGCAAAGTGACTGAGTTGCAATTCCACATTCCTGAGAGGAGCCCAGTGCTTCTGCCTCTTACTCACTGTCACTCACTCATTCTCACTGTTACTATCTATCTATCTATCTATCTATCTATCTATTATCTATCTATCTATCGCTCTCTCTCTCTATCTATCTATCTATCTATCTATCTATTATCTATCTATCTATCTATCTATCTATCTAATCATCTATCTATTATCTATCTATCTATCTATCTAATCATCGATCTATTTATTATCTATCTATTATCTATCTATCTCTATCTATCTATCTATCTATCTAATCATCAATCTATTTATTATCTATCTATCTCTGTTTCTATCTATCTATCTATCTATCTATCTAATCATCAATCTATTTATTATCTATCTATCTCTGTTTCTATCTATCTATCTATCTATCTATCTATCTAATCATCTATCTATTTATTATATATCAATCTATCAATCTATCTATATATCTACCTAATTATCTCTTTCTCTCCCTCTCTGTCTATCTATCTATCTATCTATCTATCTATCTATCTATCTATCTATCTATCTATCTATCTATCTATCTATCTATCAATCTATCTAATCATCTATCTATCTATCTATCTAATCATCGATCTATTTATTATCTATCTATCTCTGTTTCTATCTATCTATCTATCTATCTATCTATCTATCTATCTATCAATCTATCTAATCATCTATCTATTTATTATATATCAATCTATCAATCTATCTATATATCTACCTAATTATCTCTGTCTCTCTTTCTCTCCCTCTCTGTCTATCTATCTATCTATTATCTATCTATCTATCTATCTGTCTGTCTGTCTGTCTGTCTGTCTGTCTGTCTATCTATCTATCTATCTATCATCTATCTATCTGTCTGTCTGTCTGTCTGTCTGTCTGTCTGTCTATCTATCTATCTATCTATCTATCTATCTATCTATCTATCTATCTATCATCTATCTGTCTGTCTGTCTGTCTGTCTGTCTGTCTGTCTATCTATCTATCTATCTTTCTATCTATCTATCTATCTATCATATATCAGCTATTTATTATCAATCATTCAATCAATCTATAAATCTATCATCAATGTGTCTGTCTATTGGTATTTATCTCTCTCTCTGTCTGTCCATATCTGTGTAATCTGTCTGTCTGTCTATCATCTTTATATTGTTTATTATCAGTATATCAGTCTATCTTCATATCATCCATAGCTCTCTCTCTCTATGATTATTATTGTGGAAATGTGGAAAACTGCCCCCCCCCCAATACACCAATTCACAGTTACGGAGATCCCCAGATGCTGCTTATTCCCCCAAATTTATACCAATGAACTATTTCCCAAGATTCCCACCCTGTGGGTTTCAGCCCGGGGGGGGGGGGCAGATTCCTTATGAGGTGCAGCAGATTCAGCAGAACAATAATCCAGGCCTTTGTTTGGGGGGAGCCGGCGGATTTGTTGTATGAGATTTCGACTCTAAATGCAAATATTTCTCTGTCCCCAACAACTGAAAATGTTTTGAAATTTTCTTTACAACCAAATCCCCAATGTCTATAGTGTAAATGTTTCCATAGTGAGACTCACACTGTCTGTACCGGGATCTGCACATGAGGCGAGACCCTGTAGAAGCAACAGGAGGAACGGGCCAGGGTTCCAGTCCAGTCTTTCAATCCACATTATTGTTGCCAGGAAAGAAGATGATTCGACCCCCCAAGTGCCATATATTCAGGGTAGAGAGGAGGCTGATGGGGGGGGGGGGGTTCCTAGTGACTCTAATTAGTGAGAACTGCAGGTTAGGAAAATTAATGAGATTTCTCAATTCATTTGATAAGATACCAATTAAAACGAACAACAAAACCGTGTGTGTTTCACTAAGACCATGTAGAGATTTGCCTCCTCACCCCCTGGCAAATATTCAATCCAACCTGATTAATTCAATATTAACTTCTGCATGGCCGGCAAACACCAGTGCAGTCTGCAGCAAATGAATTGCTAATTAGCCATTCTACATGTGGGTTTTCCATAAATCACTCATTGCATTGTCTTGGAACAGATTTTCTTGAATTCTGCAGATTTAATTAACTAGATCTCCCCAAACTGCTGGTACTGGTACTGAGCTCTCCCTCTTGTCCTACTGTCCCCATCTTGTCCTACTGTCTCTATCTTGTCCTACTGTCTCCATCTTGCCCTACTGTCTCTATCTTGTCCTACTGTCTCTATCTTGATCTACTGTCTCTGTCTTGTTCTACTGTCTCTATCTTGTTCTACTGTCTCTATCTTGTTCTACTGTCTCTGTCTTGTTCTACTGTCTCTATCTTGTTCTACTGTCTCTATCTTGTCCTACTGTCTCCATCTTGTCCTACTGTTTCCTTCTTGCCCTACTGTCTCCATCTTGTCCTACTGTATCCGTCTTGCCCACTGTCTTCATCTTGCCCTACTGTCTTCATCTTGTCCCACGGTCTCTGTCTTGTCCTACTGTCCTCGTTTTGCCCTACAGTCTCCATCTTGCCCTACTGTCTTCATCTTGTCCCATGGTCTCTGTCTTGTCCTACTGTCTCTGTCTTGTCCTACTGTCTACTGTCTTCATCTTGCCCTACTGTCTCCATCTTGGCCTACTATCTCAGTCTTACCCTACTATCTCCACTGTGTCATATTGTCTCCTTCTTTCCCAACTGTCTCCACCATGTCCTGTCTCCATCTTGTCCTACTGGCTCCATCTTGCCCTACTGTCTCCATCGTGTCCTGTCTCCATCTTGTCCTACTATCTCCATCTTGCCCTACTGTCTCAATCTTGTCCTACTGTCTCCATCTTGCCCTACTGTCTCCTTCTTTCCCTACTGTCTCTGTTTTGTCCTACTGTCTCCATCACCCCAATTGTCTCTGATTGGTCCTATTCTATCCTACTTTCTGTATCTTGGTGTAACGTTTACTCTTGTCTTGTTCTTTCCATCTTGTAGTTCTGTCTGCACTTTGCCCTTCAGACTCCATCCTCCCTACTCCATCTTGACTTAATTGCACCAATTATTTACTATAAGTAGTCCCTGCAACATTTCCAATAAACCCTGTCCCATTCTATAACTATAGTGAGACCCTGTGAGGAGCTCAGGAAGTTTTTGGTCTCCCAAAGGCACAAATATGATCTAATCATTGGCTGGGACCTTGTGGTTTGAACTATGTTCTTCCCAATAAAGGGGCCTGTCATGGGGACAGGGGGGTCCTTAGCAAAACAAATTGATTGTGAGTCATTGTCTTTATTGGCAGTTGGACAATGAGAGACGCATAATAAATGTGAGGCCTGTCATATCAATGGCATAGCGACTGGATCTCTGTGCTGTTTTACTTACCCTTTAAATGGAAGCTAATAAGTAAAATCCACTGGGCAGGGTCTCATTTAATAATGATGGGGGACAAGGGGCCCTTGCATCTGCGTTTTCCTGGCGCCCCCCCAAGTCTGCTGATAAAAATGATACAAGCCACTGGCAATGTCAGGGTTAATATTTATGGGGCCAATTCCCTATTTGCAGCGATTATTACCTAATGTACTAAAGGCAGGAATGAAGTAACGGCCCCCGGCCCTCGCAAGGTGCTTCAGATAAAATAATATTTGTCATTCCGATCATTGTTCAGCCTCTTGCACAACCCATTAACCCCTTCATTTCACCTCAATATTTCATAATTACTGATTCTTCACCTGTGAGTCCGGGGGGGGGGGGCAAACATGATCCCCGTTATGTGAAGGAAAGGACCCCCCCTTGTACTGCACTGAAAATTGTCATGAAAATCAGATTCAAAAATGTTTCCCTAGGACCCCGGGATCTTCCCAAACATCACCTGGGGCCCCTGAGACATATAGATATAAGGGACAGAGATTATATAACGTGTGGTTGCCATGGAAACTGGTCATATATGATATGGGGGTGACGGGAAAGATGGGGGCTGTGCCTATATATTATACACTTACATTATGAGCATATATGATATGGGGGTGACAGAGGAAAGTTGGGGGGCTGTGCCTATATATTATACACTTACATTATGTGCATATATGATATGGGGGTGACAGAGGAAAGATGGGGGGCTGTGCCTATATATTATACACTTACATTATGTGCATATATGATATGGGGGTGACAGGGGAAAGATGGGGGGCTGTGCCTATATATTATACACTTACATTATGTGCATATATGATATGGGGGTGACAGAGGAAAGATGGGGGTATATCTGTGCCTATATATTATACACTTACATTATGTGCATATATGATATGGGGGTGACAGGGGAAAGATGGGGGGCTGTGCCTATATATTATACACTTACATTATGTGCATATATGATATGGGGGTGACAGGGGAAAGATGGGGGGCTGTGCCTATATATTATACACTTACATTATGTGCATATATGATATGGGGTGACAGAGGAAAGATGGGGGGCTGTGCCTATATATTATACACTTACATTATGTGCATATATGATATGGGGGTGACAGGGGAAAGATGGGGGCTGTGCCTATATATTATACACTTACATTATGTGCATATATGATATGGGGGTGACAGGGGAAAGATGGGGGTATATTTCATTGTCTCTGGGGTGTGACAGTTTATTTCTCAATGTATCTGTCAGTTCAGTGTCAGTCTGTATGTACAGTTGGTAGGGGGCGCTCTATATCTCCCTTACAGTTAATAGTAAGAAGAGCTGTGATGTGGTGGGTAGTGAGTGCCGTCTTTAAGTCTAACACAGCTGCCATACAGTTACTCAGTGCCAGTAGAATGGGGGAGCACAGGCTATACGTATATATCGATATATATGACCTTTCCCCACGGTCGGGTTATTAGTGGGTGAGTCACATGACATGATCGTTATATTCTCCAGCCATAATTAATTAATGAATTAAAAGAACGGAGAGATAATGACTGAATATTGCGACTTTAATCATATTGTCTGGATCCCATGTGACCCCAGCGCAGCCAATAGCGCCACTTATTTATAATTAATGGAGGATCGGGTCAGATTCTCTGGGCAGATTTCATTACTTTGTTATTATCCATCTGGATCTCCGGACTTCCAGGCCCCCCCCCCCATACATTGTTATCCCCACACTCACCCCAATACAGCACTTAATGGGGGTGGTTCACCTTTAAATTAACTTTTATTATGTTTTAATTCTAAGCAACTTTTCAATTGGTCTTCATTATTTATTTATTTATATTTATTGATTTGGACCCTAGCAACCAATGGCTGAAATTACAAACTGGAGAGCTGCTGAATAAAAAGCCAAGTAACTCAAAAACCACAAATAATAAAAAATGCAAATTGTGTTAGAATATCCTTCTCTACATCATACTAACAGTTAATTTAAATGTGAACAACCCCTTTATTGTTATAGTAAATGTCTATAGCAGTTCCTACCCCCACCCAGACTCCTGGCACCTCTACATTTGCCCCTATAAACCCCCAACCTGTACTTACTCCTGCCCAATTCTCTGCCCCTGTACTTACTCCTGCCCCATTCTCTGCCCCTGCACTACCTGTACTTACTCCTGCCCCATTCTCTGCCCCCTGTACTACCTGTACTTACTCCTGCCCCATTCTCTGCCCCTGCACTACCTGTACTTACTCCTGCCCCATTCTCTGCCCCTGCACTACCTGTACTTACTCCTGCCCAATTCTCTGCCCCCTGCACTACCTGTACTTACTCCTGCCCCCATTCTCTGCCCCCTGTACTACCTGTACTTACTCCTGCCCCATTCTCTGCCCCCTGTACTACCTGTACGTACTCCTGCCCCATTCTCTGCCCCTGCACTACCTGTACTTACTCCTGCCCCATTCTCTGCCCCCTGCACTACCTGTACTTACTCCTGCCCCATTCTCTGCCCCCTGTACTACCTGTACTTACTCCTGCCCCATTCTCTGCTCCTGTAGTACATGTACTTACTCCTGCCCCATTCTCTGCCCCTGTACTACCTGTACTTACTCCTACCCCATTCTCTGCCCCTGTACTTACTCCTGCCCCATTCTCTGCCCCTGCACTACCTGTACTTACTCCTGCCCCATTCTCTGCCCCCTGTACTACCTGTACTTACTCCTGCCCCATTCTCTGCTCCTGCACTACCTGTACTTACTCCTGCCCCATTCTCTGCCCCTGCACTACCTGTACTTACTCCTGCCCCATTCTCTGCCCCTGCACTACCTGTACTTACTCCTGCCCAATTCTCTGCCCCTGCACTACCTGTACTTACTCCTGCCCCATTCTCTGCCCCTGTACTACCTGTACTTACTCCTGCCCCATTCTCTGCCCCCTGTACTACCTGTATGTACTCCTGCCCCATTCTCTGCCCCTGCACTACCTGTACTTACTCCTGCCCCATTCTCTGCCCCTGTACTTACTCCTGCCCCATTCTCTGCTCCTGCACTACCTGTACTTACTCCTGCCCCATTCTCTGCCCCTGCCACTACCTGTACTTACTCCTGCCCCATTCTCTGCCCCTGCACTACCTGTACTTACTCCTGCCCAATTCTCTGCCCCCTGCACTACCTGTACTTACTCCTGCCCCATTCTCTGCCCCCTGTACTACCTGTACTTACTCCTGCCCCATTCTCTGCCCCCTGTACTACCTGTACGTACTCCTGCCCCATTCTCTGCCCCTGCACTACCTGTACTTACTCCTGCCCCATTCTCTGCCCCCTGCACTACCTGTACTTACTCCTGCCCCATTCTCTGCCCCCTGTACTACCTGTACTTACTCCTGCCCCATTCTCTGCTCCTGTAGTACATGTACTTACTCCTGCCCCATTCTCTGCCCCTGTACTACCTGTACTTACTCCTACCCCCATTCTCTGCCCCTGTACTTACTCCTGCCCCATTCTCTGCCCCTGCACTACCTGTACTTACTCCTGCCCCCATTCTCTGCCCCCTGTACTACCTGTACTTACTCCTGCCCCATTCTCTGCTCCTGCACTACCTGTACTTACTCCTGCCCCATTCTCTGCCCCTGCACTACCTGTACTTACTCCTGCCCCATTCTCTGCCCCTGCACTACCTGTACTTACTCCTGCCCAATTCTCTGCCCCCTGCACTACCTGTACTTACTCCTGCCCCATTCTCTGCCCCCTGTACTACCTGTACTTACTCCTGCCCCATTCTCTGCCCCCTGTACTACCTGTATGTACTCCTGCCCCATTCTCTGCCCCTGCACTACCTGTACTTACTCCTGCCCCATTCTCTGCCCCTGCACTACCTGTACTTACTCCTGCCCCATTCTCTGCCCCCTGTACTACCTGTACTTACTCCTGCCCCATTCTCTGCTCCTGTAGTACATGTACTTACTCCTGCCCCATTCTCTGCCCCTGTACTACCTGTACTTACTCCTACCCCATTCTCTGCCCCTGTACTACCTGTACTTACTCCTGCCCCCATTCTCTGCCCCTGTACTACCTGTACTTACTCCTGCCCCATTCTCTGCCCCCTGTACTACCTGTACTTACTCCTGCCCCATTCTCTGCTCCTGTACTACCTGTACTTACTCCTGCCCCATTTCTTGCTGTACTACCTGTACTTACTCTTGCCCCATTCTCTGACCCCTCACCTGTACTACCTGTACTTACTCCTGCCCCATTCTCTGCCCCCTGTACTACCTGTACTTACTCCTGCCCCATTCTTGGCCCCTGTACTACCTACAGCTGTTTTTTTTAACTGCAACTCCCTGCATCCCTCTGGCACTCAAGGTGTACAGGAGTTGTGACTCTCAGGATTTTATGTTGATATGTGTGTGTGTGGGGGGGTTAATTACACAAATACGGGGGCTATTAAGTCACCATGACCCCCAGTTGCACCAGTGATTCTTTCTATCTAAGTGACACAAGTATATCAATTATAAGTTTATTGCCCCATATGACATGTCCTACTGGTTTCCTCTCCTCATGTCTCATAGGCTGTCGCCTCCTTGTCTGGGTAAATCCAACCTTAGTTATGACTCATGGGGCAACATGAGGAGCTCTTTGGTCTGTTACAGTAGAATGCTGTCACTGCATGGCACTTGGGCACCCTCTGAGACAGTAGCACAAGATGGAGACAGTAGGGCAAGATGGAGACAGAAGGGCAAGATGGAGACAGAAGGGCAAGATGAAGACAGTAGGACAAGATGGAGACAGTAGGACACGTTGAAGATAGAAGGATAAGATGGAGACAGTAGGAAAGAGATGGAGACAGTAGGAAAAGATGGAGACAGTAGGACAAGACAGAGACAGTAGGGCAAGACAGAGACAGTAGGGCAAGATGGAGACAGTAGGGCAAGATGGAGACAGCAGTACAAGATGCAGACAGTAGGGCAAGACGGAGACAGTAGGACACAATGGAGACAGTAGAACAAAATGAAGACAGTAGGAAAGAGATGGCGACAGTAGGACAAGATGGAGAAAGTAGGACAAGATGGAGACAGTAGGAAAGAGATAGAGACAGTAGGACACGATGCAGATAATAGGATGAGATGGAGACAGTAGGACACGATGGAGACAGTAGGACACGATGGAGACAGTAGGACAAAATTTAAACAGTAGGACAAGATGGAGACAGTAGGACAAGATGGAGATAGTAGGGCAAGATGAAGACAGTAGGAAAGAGATAGAGACAGTAGGACATGGTGGAAACAGTAGGACAAGCTGGAGACAGTAGGGCAAGATGGAGACAGTAGGACAAGATGGAGACAGTAGGACAAGATGGAGACAGTAGGACAAGATGGAGACAGTAGGACAAGATAGAGACAGTAGGACAAGATAGAGACAGTAGGACAAGCTGGAGACAGTAGGTAAAGATCCAGACAAGAAGAAAATGATGGAGAAAATGGAGTAACAGTGTAAACCTGTGGCACTTTAGGAGGAATTTCCAGTACTCACTAACTGTCAAATAGCAAAGGGCCCCACAGAACGAATTTTGCTCTAGGCCTTGTTGTTAATATCCAATAACAATCCTGGAAGGCAGGAGGTTGGTCCCTAAGGGTCAGTGAGCAGCTGAGTGTATTTATCTGGATATTTCTGCCCCGGTTGATGTTTATGTTGACGAGGACAGTGGGTTCTAGTGGAATGTGCTGCTCATTGTTGTACAAATAGGTGCAAAGTTGTATGAGTGGCCTCTCTGCAGACTGTTCCCTTCATCTGTCCCCCATTTTCTAATGTAGCACCTCCTTCTTTTCACTTTCATCTTCCTTTGGTGTATTAGTTGCACAGCTGTTTATATTCTCTGCACTGCTGGTTCTGACTCCTGAATCAATGTAGCAGAAGCCAGCGGCTTCACAGACCTAAAGAGGAGGAGAAACGGCCTCTGCTTTAATTCTTACATTTAACTATAAACACCCCCAAAAGGCTTTTGTTTCTCCCCAAACACACTCACACTTTTTCCCCCTGAAACCCTCATATAGGAAATTACTATCCTGAAACGTTTTTGCTCCTATAAATAGTCGAGATCTTGAAACAAAAGTCGGGAGACCGCAGGCCAGATGCTGAGATTCTGGTGGTTACTGAGCTGTGGGACTTAATTATAAGCTCCGCCGGCTGCATCGATGGAAGTAGCCAAGGATCGTGCCAAAGGCAAGTAGCCAGAGGGGGGGGGGAGGATCTCTGAGCTGGAGGGGGGGGGGTATGGTTCAAGGCTGTTGGTAGTGGATGTGGAAAGGATTATATTAAAGTCTACCTCAGCCCCCTCCCTCTGTATCCAGGTTACATGGTTCAAATGGAGATAATGAGCTCTGTATAATCAGCCCCCTCCCTTCCCTAAGCTGAAGCATTTATTGGGCTTAGAGTTCAGGAGCAGCTCATTGTACAGACAGCTAGCTCCGCCTCCAACAGCGACTTGACAGAACCAGGAAGTTGGAAAGTGAAAGCGGTTTCAGTTACCTGATCATTCAGCTGGTGTTGCAGAAGTTGGTTCATGTCCCCTTTAAATTAACGGGATGTTCAGTTGCTCTGGTTCCTGACACCTAGACAGTAGTCTGAATTATGTGGGGTGTGTGGGAGTTGCAGTTTCACCCTCCTGATATGTTACTACAGATCATTTTCTCATCTCTAGCACTTTATGCAACTGTAGCAGCGACATTGCACTAATTCCTTAATCCAAACATTACATTCTCCTGGCAAAAGGCAAAGAGCTAGCACTCTAATCACTGTTATTACCATACTTTTTGATATATCACCGACATATTCCACAGCGCTGTACAGAGATGATACATTATTCCCATCAATCCCTGTCCTAGTGAGTTTACAATCTATGATCCCTGTCACATTCCCATCTTGTTCTGCCTCATGATTTTACAATCTAAGGTCCCTATCACATTCCCATCGGTCCCTGCACCAGAGAGCTTACGATCTAAGGACCCTATCTCATTTCCATCTGTCCCAGTGAACTTACAATCTAAGATCCCTATCACATTCCCATCAGTCCCTGTCCCAGTGAGCTTACAATCTAAGATCCCTATCACATTCTTATCAGTCCCTGCCCAGTGAGTTTACAATCTAAGGTCCCTGTCTCATTCTTATCAGTCCCTGTCCCAGTGATTTTATAATCCAAGGTCCCTATCTGATTTCCATCTGTCCCTGTCCCAGAGATCTTACAATCTAAGGTCCCTATCACATTCCCATCAGTCGCTGTCCAGTGAGCTTACAATCTAAGGGCCCTATCACATTCCCATCGGTCCCTGCCCCACTGAGTTTACAATCTAAGGTCCCTATCACATTCCCATCAGTCCCTGCCCCAGTGAGCTTACAATCTAAGGTCCCTATCACATTCCCATCGGTCCCTGCCCCAGAGAGCTTACGATCTAAGGACCCTATCTTATTTCCATCTGTCCCAGTGAGCTTACACTCTAAGTTCCCTATCACATTTCCATCAGTCCCTGTCCCAGTGAGCTTACAATCTAAGGTCCCTATCACATTCCCATCAGTCCCTGCCCCAGTGAGTTTACAATCTAAGGTCTCTGTCACATTCTCATCAGTCCCTGCCCAAGTGAGTTTACAATCTAAGGTCTCTATATTAGTCCCATCTGTCCCAGTGAGTTTACAATCTAAAATCCTTATCACATTCACATCAGCTGCTGTCCCAGTGAGTTTACAATCTAAGGTCCCAATCTTTCCCCCAACCCCTGTCACAGTGTAATCCCCATATCATTAAAGGGGTTTTTCACCTTTAAATTAACTGTTAATATGCTGTAGAGAGGGATATTCTGAGACAATTTGCAGTTGGTTTTCATTTTTTATTATTTGTGGTTTTTGACTTATTTAGCTTTTTATTCAGCAGCTCTCCCATTTCCAGTTTCAGCAATCTGGTTGTTAGGGGTCCAAATTCCCCTAGCAACCATGCACTGATATGAATAAGAGACTGGAATATGAATAGGAGAGGCCTGAACAGAAAGATGAGGAATAAAAAGTAGCAATAACAATACATTTGTAGCCTTACAGAGCATTTGTTGGGGTCAGTGACCCCTATTTGAAGGCTGGAAAGAGTCAAAGAAAAAGGCAAATAATTCAAAAACGATAAAAAAGAAATAAGGAAGACCAACTGAAAACTTGCTTAGAATTAGTCATTCTATAACATAATAAAAGTTAACTTAAAAGTGAACCACCCCCTTTAAATGATCGCACATATTGTTTTGAAACTATAATTTTGCCAAATCACAAATAATTGTTGAACAGACTGAGTTGTAACTGATTATAAATATGTGATTGTGTTTGTTTTCTACTTCCTCTGTGTCATAAAGCTGGCGGCTTGGGAACCCAGACATGTGACTCATGTACCTGGAAATATAGAGACAAATGTGCCAATAACCTCATTGCTCATAACTGTGATGTCACTGATTCCTGTGATCTCATCTCTTGCAAAAGATTTAATGTTATTAATGATAAAATCCATTCACACCTCTGTTTACTTACCCTTTAAATCAGAGATCACAAAACTGTAAGGCTGCTCCCCCCTGTACCGCGACCTAAACCACTGGATGGGAGGCTGAAGGCCAGTTAGGGGGGGATTTGGGGTCAGTGCTTATTTGTACCCTGGGTACCCCTGGAACTATAGCAGGGTGACACCCCAATGTTTCTATATATCTGTAACCTTGTTATGAGCTAAGGGGGCCCAGTCTGAAGGTCAGTTAGGGGGAGATTTGGGGTGAGTGATTATTTGTACCCTGGGTACCCCTGGAACTATAGCAGGGTGACTGTTACCCCAATGTTTCTATATATCTGTAACCTTGTTATGAGCTAAGGGGTCCAGTGTGAAGGTCAGTTAGGGGAGATTTGGGGTGAGTGCTTATTTGTACCCTGGGTACCCCTGGAACTATAGCAGGGTGGACACCCAATGTTTCTATATATCTGTAACCTTGTTATGAGCTAAGGGGCCCAGTCTGAAGGTCAGTTAGGGGGAGATATGGGGTGAGTGCTTATTTGTACCCTGGGTACCCCTGGAACTATAGCAGGGTGACACCCCAATGTTTCTATATATCTGTAACCTTGTTATGAACTAAGGGGCCCAGTCTGAAGGTCAGTTAGGGGGAGATTTGGGGTGAGTGATTATTTGTACCCTGGGTACCCCTGGAACTATAGCAGGGTGACACCCCAATGTTTCTATATATCTGTAACCTTGTTATGAGCTAAGGGGGCCCAGTCTGAAGGTCAGTTAGGGGGAGATTTGGGGTGAGTGTTTATTTGTACCCTGGGTACCCCTGGAACTATAGCAGGGTGACACCCCAATGTTTCTATATATCTGTAACCTTGTTATGAACTAAGGGGGCCCAGTCTGAAGGTCAGTTAGGGGGAGATTTGGGGTGAGTGATTATTTGTACCCTGGGTACCCCTGGAACTATAGCAGGGTGACACCCCAATGTTTCTATATATCTGTAACCTTGTTATGAGCTAAGGGGGCCCAGTCTGAAGGTCAGTTAGGGGGAGATTGGGGTGAGTGTTTATTTGTACCCTGGGTACCCCTGGAACTATAGCAGGGTGACACCCCAATGTTTCTATATATCTGTAACCTTGTTATGAGCTAAGGGGGCCCAGTCTGAAGGTCAGTTAGGGGGAGATTTGGGGTGAGTGTTTATTTGTACCCTGGGTACCCCTGGAACTATAGCAGGGTGACACCCCAATGTTTCTATATATCTGTAACCTTGTTATGAGCTAAGGGGCCCAGTCTGAAGGTCAGTTAGGGGGAGATTTGGGGTGAGTGATTATTTGTACCCTGGGTACCCCTGGAACTATAGCAGGGTGACACCCCAATGTTTCTATATATCTGTAACCTTGTTATGAGCTAAGGGGGCCCAGTCTGAAGGTCAGTTAGGGGAGATTTGGGGTGAGTGTTTATTTGTACCCTGGGTACCCCTGGAACTATAGCAGGGTGACACCCCAATGTTTCTATATATCTGTAACCTTGTTATGAGCTAAGGGGGCCCAGTCTGAAGGTCAGTTAGGGGGAGATTTGGGGTGAGTGTTTATTTGTACCCTGGGTACCCCTGGAACTATAGCAGGGTGGACACCCCAATGTTTCTATATATCTGTAACCTTGTTATGAGCTAAGGGGGCCCAGTCTGAAGGTCAGTTAGGGGAGATTTGGGGTGAGTGATTATTTGTACTCTGGGTACCCCTGGAACTATAGCAAGGTGACACCCCAATGTTTCTATATATCTGTAACCTTGTTATGAGCTAAGGGGGCCCAGTCTGAAGGTCAGTTAGGGGGAGATTTGGGGTGAGTGATTATTTGTACTCTGGGTACCCCTGGAACTATAGCAAGGTGACACCCCAATGTTTCTATATATCTGTAACCTTGTTATGAGCTAAGGGGGCCCAGTCTGAAGGTCAGTTAGGGGGAGATTTGGGGTGAGTGTTTATTTGTACCCTGGGTACCCCTGGAACTATAACAGGGTGACACCCCAATGTTTCTATATATCTGTAACCTTGTTATGAGCTAAGGGGGCCCAGTCTGAAGGTCAGTTAGGAGGAGATTTGGGGTGAGTGCTTATTTGTACCCTGGGTACCCCTGGAACTATAGAAGGGTGACACCCCAATGTTTCTATATATCTGTAACCTTGTTATGAGCTAAGGGGGCCCAGTCTGAAGGTCAGTTAGGGGGGAGATTTGGGGTGAGTGTTTATTTGTACCCTGGGTACCCCTGGAACTATAGCAGGGTGACACCCCAATGTTTCTATATATCTGTAACCTTGTTATGAGCTAAGGGGGCCCAGTCTGAAGGTCAGTTAGGGGGAGATTTGGGGTGAGTGTTTATTTGTACCCTGGGTACCCCTGGAACTATAGCAGGGTGACACCCCAATGTTTCTATATATCTGTAACCTTGTTATGAGCTAAGGGGGCCCAGTCTGAAGGCCAGTTAGGGGGAGATTTGGGGTGAGTGTTTATTTGTACCCTGGGTACCCCTGGAACTATAGCAGGGTGACACCCCAATGTTTCTATATATCTGTAACCTTGTTATGAGCTAAGGGGGCCCAGTCTGAAGGTCAGTTAGGGGGAGATTTGGGGTGAGTGTTTATTTGTACCCTGGGTACCCCTGGAACTATAGCAGGGTGACTGTTACCCCAATGTTTCTATATATCTGTAACCTTGTTATGAGCTAAGGGGGCCCAGTCTGAAGGCCAGTTAGGGGGAGATTTGGGGTGAGTGCTTATTTGTGCCCTGGGTACCCCTGGAACTATAGCAGGGTGACTGACAATGTTTTCAGATTTAAATATGACATATGTACATTTTGACCCAGGGGTCTCCAACACCCCCAAATGTTGAATCCCCTGGGTAGAATGGTCTGTATCTCACACATATATTGATACTGAGGAGTAAAGAAGCTCTGTCAGACACTAAGGGGTTAATCCATTATAATTATGAGGTTAACAAGGTATTTCATAAAATAGCAAATTGAATGTTGGGATCAGCGCTGGCCTGAGGCAGAGATTAGTTCTATATAGGAAATTGGCTCATAAAATAATTCTGATTTTGGTTCTGTCGGATCAGCGGAATTTCCAAATTCTTCGGTTCAGAGAAATAATGGCGGGTTTATGAATGTGGGTTGGGCCTGTGGAACAAGGAATGAATGACAGTGAGAGGTAAATAAAGGTTTTGGCTTTGATTTCAGCCAGGGTTCTGGGTCGGTACCGAGTGCAGGTTCTTTCTATGGCAGTTAATTGTCCCTTAATGATATTAACCCTTATGTGTGCATTTGGTAAGAGAGTTAGACTCAGACTTTTTTTTGTATGAAGTCAGAATAACTGTGATAAATATGAAGGAATTGGGACGGTTCTGCTTATTTTGGGTTCAGATACCGCAGTGTTACTCTTTGCTGAACTACAGACACTTGTGGGTTTCGCTTCTCCCTGACAGTTAGGGGCAGATTTACATAGGGTCGAATATCGAGGGTTGATTAACCCTCGATATTCGACTGCCGAATTGTAAATCCTTCGACTTAATATCGAAAAATCGATTAAACGATTAAATCCTTCGAATCGTTCAATTCGAAGAATTTTAATCCATTGATCGAACGATTTTTCTTTGACCAAAAAAACATAGGAAAGCCTATGGGGACCTTCCCTATAGTCTAACATTGCACCTCGGTAGCTTTTAGGTGGTGAAGTAGGGGGTCGAAGTTTTTTTTAAAGAGACAGTACTTCGACTATCGAATGGTCAAATATTCGAAGGATTTTTAGTTCGAATCGTTCAATTCGAAGTCAAAGGTCGAAGTAGCCAATTCGATGGTCGAAGTATCCAAAAAATTTTTTTTTATTCTATTCCTTCACTCGAGCTAAGTAAATGGGCCCCTTAAAGTGCGGCAGAGAAACTACAGCCGGGATTCTTGGGTTTCCCATGCATTCTTATCCCGGGAGACAATTGTCCCCCGCGTCACCGAAACAAACCCCCTCGAGATGCCAATATCCACTCGTTCCTCATTCCTATTGGGTTTGTACTAACTATCATTGCTACTGATTGCAGTATATTCTCTGCACTGCTGGATATGACTCCTGAAAACAGGTAACAAGTGGTACTGTCTGCTCTCATTTCCCTACAGAAATAGGGATTGGTAACACTAGATAGGTACCTAATATATAGAGACAAGAGGAAAGTGTTGGAAGGGTTACTGTCTGCTCTCTCTCATTTCCCTACAGAAATAGGGATTGGTAACACTAGATAGGTACCTAATATATAGAGACTAGAGGAAAGTGTTGGAAGGGTTACTGTCTGCTCTCTCTCATTTCCCTACAGAAATAGGGATTGGTAACACTAGATAGGTACCTAATATATAGAGACAAGAGGAAAGTGTTGGAAGGGTTACTGTCTGCTCTCTCTCATTTCCCTCCAGAAATAGGGATTGGTAACACTAGATAGGTACCTAATATATAGAGACAAGAGGAAAGTGTTGGAAGGGTTACTGTCTGCTCTCTCTCATTTCCCTACAGAAATAGGGATTTGTAGCACTAGATAGGTACCTAATATATAGAGACAAGAGGGAAAGTGTTGGAAGGTTTACTGTCTGCTCTCATTTCCCTACAGAAATAGGGATTGGTAGCACTAGATAGGTACTTAATATATAGAGACAAGAGGAAAGTGTTGGAAGGGTTACTGGTCTGCTCTCTCATTTCCCTACAGAAATAGGGGATGGTAGCACTAGATAGGTACCTAATATATAGAGACAAGAGGAAAGTGTTGGAAGGGTTACTGTCTGCTCTCTCTCATTTCCCTACAGAAATAGGGATTGGTAACACTAAATAGGTGCCGGGTTATTCGTTTGTAGAGGAGCCAAGATCTCCTGGTTGGAATGTGTCGGGGCAGATAACAGGGCAGTGATTGTGCCAGACATGAACCTTTGAAGAGGTGGTGGATTCCGGGGAAGTATCTGTTTACTGGAGTCAGGGAGCGGTGGTTGGCAGGGAGAGGGCATGTAAAGTGCAGGGGTAAAGACAGGATAGGGGTAGGGGCATCAGTGTTGGCAGGAGGGCAGCAGACACGGGTTACTAATGAAGAAGCTGAGCCTATGACTGCTGGGGGTCCCAAGAATAGAAGGGGGGCAGTAAGGTGCTAACTGGGAAGAAATTACCTTAAAAGATATCCCAAATTTTAATGGGGCACTAACATGTGGGTCGCTGCCAGTCCTAAAATAGAGTGCTATAGCCCTGGCTGAGCCCAGAGACCGTCGCTATGTCCCTCTGCGCTGCTTGACTGACAGTAGAGAAACTGTCGGCTTAATATTTCGGGCACAATCCAATTCCATAGATTTAACCCCAGCAGCTGCCGCTCTGTCTGCCAGAAATGGGCCGGAGTCCGGGGGGAAGGGTCAGTCTGTCCTGTACTGAAAAGTCCTGGCCCGATCCGGAATCTCCTTTTCCGTATTATTTCCATTAGGGAAATGCAAAACAGCCTATGAGTAAGTGCCCACCCCTGGCACGAAACGCACCAGGCTTAATTATGTCCTGAATAAAGATTTTCTACTTTTAGTTAAGGATGCACTGATTCCACTATATGGGATTCGGCCGAATCCCCGGTGAAAGATTTGGCTGAATACTGAACTCAATGTGAATCCTAATTTGTATATGCAAAGGAAAAAGTGTAAAAAATCCTTCATTTGTGACAAAAAGTCATACGATTTCCCCACCCGTCCCTAATTTACATATGCAAATTCGGATTCGGTTCGGCCAGGCACAAGTATTCGGCCGAATCCAAATTCAGCAGATTCTCGAACCGAATCCCTCCTCTGTTTCAAGCAACCGTAAGTCTCTCCCAACTTTGGCTTTTGTTTGGGAAAATGAAAAGCTACAGAAGTCTCTTCTTATTCCTCAAAAGGCACCTCTATCTGTCGTTTAGCTGGAGCCCTGGAAGCGGAACCGGCAGTTGTATCGATTTGTGTTTTCTGAATGTTCAAAGGTTAAGTTTCCCTTTAAACTCATTGATCCTTTCACACCGATTGGTGGAAGAACAAATGTTAACCATTGCACGTGTGCTAGTGCCGGGCGTGAGATTGGTATCGGCAGAATTAAAAGTATTTGATCTAAATCTAATCTTGATCATCTAACCCCCCCCCCAGGCTTTCAAAGCATTCTGGGAAAGGGACACAGAGTCCGTGCCTAGAGCCGGGGCAAATGTGGGAATGGGCAGACGGGGCATTGAGTAGATACTGAGCTACAATATTCAGCCTGGGAACTTCTTTTCTGGAGGTTCTTGGAAAGAACAAAGGTTTGATAAACTCATTGTGACGTCAGCACTTGCACCCCAACCTAGTTACTGGGTCTCACCTTTATAGGACCCCCCTTTCGCCCATGCTGAATAATGGAAAGTCATCTGGTTTATATTTGAAACTGGCCATCCCCCAACTTGTACCCCTGCCCCTGTCACTGGGTCTGCTGTCTCCATTGTAACGTTTATATGGTCACAGAACTACCCCTCAGTGACTTCTAATATCCTTATCATTTACAGTAGGGGGTACATTATCCCTTATAATACATGAGTGATACTCAGAGTTCCCTGTATAACTCAGCCTGCAGCCTTGTGTCTTTATATGGTCACAGAACAACCCCTCAGTGACTTCTAATATCCTTATCATTTACAGTAGGGGGTACATTATCCCTTATAATACATGAGTGATACTCAGAGTTCCCTGTATAACTCAGCCTGCAGCCTTGTGTCTTTATATGGTCACAGAACAACCCCTCAGTGACTTCTAATATCCTTATCATTTACAGTAGGGGGTACATTATCCCTTATAATACATGAGTGATACTCAGAGTTCCCTGTATAACTCAGCCTGCAGCCTTGTGTCTTTATATGGTCACAGAACAACCCCTCAGTGACTTCTAATATCCTTATCATTTACAGTAGGGGGTACATTATCCCTTATAATACATGAGTGATACTCAGAGTTCCCTGTATAACTCAGCCTGCAGCCTTGTGCCTTTATATGGTCACAGAACAACCCCTCAGTGACTTCTAATATCCTTATCATTTACAGTAGGGGGTACATTATCCCTTATAATACATGAGTGATACTCAGAGTTCCCTGTATAACTCAGCCTGCAGCCTTGTGCCTTTATATGGTCACAGAACCCCTTTATTTTTCCTTCATGTGTCTGTGTAATAAGGATGGGAGCTGCCATACTGCTTAATTTGCCTTTAAGGAAAGGTGAAATGGGCTGAACCCCTGACCTGTTGTGTGGCCCCTACAAGTCTTTATGATGCCAATTACAACATGTAATGTCGGAGGGGGGTGTTGCAGT
This sequence comes from Xenopus laevis, assembly GCF_017654675.1. NCBI lineage: Eukaryota > Metazoa > Chordata > Amphibia > Anura > Pipidae > Xenopus > Xenopus laevis. Next base: position 2,861,984 of record NC_054375.1, read on the forward strand.
TGGTCTGAGTAAATGGATTCCCGACACTCTCTGCTTTCTTATGATCCATCAGTACTGAGCAGTGATACTTGGCATCGCTATACACTGCTACATTGTTTCCTATTCAGTCAGATCGCCTGACATTCTCTGTTGTTAAAGGGGAGCTTCTCCCAAAGAAAGCCCAGCAGAAATAACCCACCCACAGTGACCCACAATGCCGAGTGATGGAACGCGCAAGGCATTGTGGGAATTGTGGCTGCTGCTACATTGATTCAGTAGTGAGTGGAGAAGGTCAGACTTTGCTTCCCATAGAAATTACATTAACACAATATTTCTTTCCCTTTGTATAATGTAAATGTAATTATTTGGGAAGAGTTCCCCTTAGATCTCACTTGCCTGGCTGAGACTTCTGGGGATTATCAGATGTTTCTATGGCCCATTCACCTCTGTCATTCACATTGGGATCACAAGAGCCTCCTAATCTGCCTTTAGATTTTCTGCGGCTCTGAGGAATCAATATATTGTTGTCTTTTTGTAGGGTAATTCTGTCTGTCAGTCATAGATCCTCCCCAAAATATGGCACCTCCTCCTCCCATATGTATAAATACAAATATACAGAGAAGGAATGTTCTGGGCACACAATAAGCTATACCCTCATACTGTACTGTCTAAGGGAATCAATATGGCACCTCCTCCTCCCATATGTATGAATACAAATATACAGAGAAGGAATGTTCTGGGCACACAATAAGCTATACCCTCATACTGTACTGTCTAAGGGAATCAATATGGCACCTCCTCCTCCCATATGTATAAATACAAATATACAGAGAAGGAATGTTCTGGGCACACAATAAGCTATACCCTCATACTGTACTGTCTAAGGGAATCAATATGGCAGCTCCCTCCTCCCATATGTATAAATACAAATATACAGAGAAGGAATGTTCTGGGCACACAATAAGCTATACCCTCATACTGTACTGTCTAAGGGAATCAATATGGCACCTCCTCCTCCCATATGTATAAATACAAATATACAGAGAAGGAATGTTCTGGGCACACAATAAGCTATACCCTCATACTGTACTGTCTAAGGGAATCAATATGGCACCTCCTCCTCCCATATGTATAAATACAAATATACAGAGAAGGAATGTTCTGGGCACACAATAAGCTATACCCTCATACTGTACTGTCTAAGGGAATCAATATGGCACCTCCTCCTCCCATATGTATAAATACAAATATACAGAGAAGGAATGTTCTGGGCACACAATAAGCTATACCCTCATACTGTACTGTCTAAGGGAATCAATATGGCACCTCCTCCTCCCATATGTATAAATACAAATATACAGAGAAGGAATGTTCTGGGCACACAATAAGCTATACCCTCATACTGTACTGTCTACTGTCATACTTTATATATGTGAAAGTGGAACTATATTAATAAGTAGGGAATATACAGACGCTGGTTACAAGATGTGGGATTAAAAGCTTTTTCTGTGCCACAACCTGCTCCGTGTGGAGACGGGACCCTCAGATCGGAGCAAATGACACTCCAGGGAAAGCTTAAGGGGTTGGAGAAAAGAAAATCTGAATCTGCAGAGCAAATAAACTAAAGGGAGTGTCAGCTCCAGGCTCCAGTGTTATGGGAAAACAGAAGCTGCTGGAAAATAAATGGAGGATAAGGACTAATTACAAATCCATTTTCCTCTAATGATGTTATAATATCTCTCAGTTATTTGGACCTCACTCCTGTTACTGAGCTGTTACTCCTGTTCAACCAAACTGGAATGGGACCAAGTCAGAAAAGAAAATATTTTGATTATTCAGAGAACGGAATCAGTTTCCTCCTACAATGGGTTTTTTATCAGTTGCCAGAACAGACAAGTGATTCTATTTATAATCCCCCCCAACTCACTCACTGACCCCCAGTCTGACCATTAATCACCCAATATTTACCCAACACACAAAAACCAACAGCTTTGTCTTGTGCTGAATCCTGAGACAATGATCCCTGGAAACTCACATTGATTGTCTGGCAACATTGTATCTTATTTGCACATTGGCTTTTCCCCAAATTGCTCAAGAAAAAATAGCTACAATCTCAGCTGCCATAAAGCAGGACAGGACTGCTGCTTCCAATGGGGATCAGATAGGATCTGTGCAGCCACTGGGACAGAATGTTCTGTTATACAGATAGCTAGAATCTCAGCTGCCATAAAGCAGGACAGGACTGCTGCTTACAATGGGGATCAGATAGGATCTGTGCAGCCACTGGGACAGAATGTTCTGTTATACAGATAGCTAGAATCTCAGCTGCCATAAAGCAGGACAGGACTGCTGCTTACAATGGGGATCAGATAGGATCTGTGCAGCCACTGGGACAGAATGTTCTGTTATACAGATAGCTAGAATCTCAGCTGCCATAAAGCAGGGCAGGACTGCTGCTTACAATGGGGATCAGATAGGATCTGTGCAGCCACTGGGACAGAATGATCTGTTATACAGATAGCTAGAATCTCAGCTGCCATAAAGCAGGACAGGACTGCTGCTTACAATGGGGATCAGATAGGATCTGTGCAGCCACTGGGACAGAATGTTCTGTTATACAGATAGCTAGAATCTCAGCTGCCATAAAGCAGGACAGGACTGCTGCTTACAATGGGGATCAGATAGAATCAGCTGTTGTAAAATATATAATGAAGTCCCGTGCCAAATATTTACCCACTGCCACTTATTTCAGGCCTGGCAATGTTTTGTTAACAATATGATTTGCTTCTGCCAAAAACGACTACGTCCCCCAGATATGAGTGCTGTGGGCGCTGGCGCGGGACCATGAGAAACGCCATTAATCCTCGTGATTTCTGCACCCGGGAAGGTTCCGCTCTGGGTTAGGTGGGGCCTGATTACTGAGTTCAGACACAAAATGATGAGACAGCAGCAAGGGATTAACTGAAACGTCGGCACTGGCCCACGGATCTGTGGTTCTGACCCTGTGATTATGGGTCTGACCAGAGAGAATTTAACATTGGGCTCACGGCTCCTCCTGCCTCAGGGAAATGGGCACCAACCTGAGAATCTGCTGGAACTTGTTCCGTATAATAAAAGTGTCCCTGGGGCCCATATCTTTGTACAGTCTGTTTATTGGTGAAACTTGACAATAATGATAAGGGCTTAGTTTCCATTTTATCTCCCTACATTGATGGTGATGGGTGAGGTTATAGATTATTGTGTGCCCAGAGCATTCCTTCTCTGTATATTTGTATTTATAAATATGGGAGGAGGGAGGAGCCATATTGATTCCCTTAGACAGTACAGTATGAGGGTATAGCTTATTGTGTGCCCAGAACATTCCTTCTCTGTATATTTGTATTTATACATATGGGAGGAGGAGGTGCCATATTGATTCCCTTAGACAGTACAGTATGAGGGTATAGCTTATTGTGTGCCCAGAACATTCCTTCTCTGTATATTTGTATTTATACATATGGGAGGAGGAGGTGCCATATTGATTCCCTTAGACAGTACAGTATGAGGGTATAGCTTATTGTGTGCCCAGAGCATTCCTTCTCTGTATATTTGTATTTATACATATGGGAGGAGGTGCCATATTGATTCCCTTAGACAGTACAGTATGAGGGTATAGCTTATTGTGTGCCCAGAGCATTCCTTCTCTGTATATTTGTATTTATACATATGGGAGGAGGTGCCATATTGATTCCCTTAGACAGTACAGTATGAGGGTATAGGTTATTGTGTGCCCAGAACATTCCTTCTCTGTATATTTGTATTTATACATATGGGAGGAGGTACCATATTGATTCCCTTAGACAGTATAGTATGAGGGTATAGCTTATTATGTGCCCAGAACATTCCTTCTCTGTATATTTGTATTTATACATATGGGAGGAGGTGCCATATTGATTCCCTTAGACAGTACAGTATGAGGGTATAGCTTATTGTGTGCCCAGAACATTCCTTCTCTGTATATTTGTATTTATACATATGGGAGGAGGGAGGTGTCATATTGATTCCCTTAGACAGTACAGTATGAGGGTATAGCTTATTGTGTGCCCAGAACATTCCTTCTCTGTATATTTGTATTTATACATATGGGAGGAGGGAGGTGCCATATTGATTCCCTTAGACAGTACAGTATCTTTCCTCTAAATTAGATATTGCTGAATCCTTCTCTGTATCCACTGAGAGTTTAACCCTTTCCTCTCTGATAGCTCCTTTTGATTCCCTCTAGAGCTTTATCATCCGTGGTGGCTTTGGGAGCGAACATCATCTGCAATAAAATCCCAGGGCTGGCGCCTCGGCAAAGAGCGATCTGTGAAAGCCGACCAGATGCCATCATAATTATTGGCGAAGGGGCACAAATGGGAATCAATGAATGTCAGTACCAATTCCGCTACGGGCGATGGAACTGCTCGGCGCTGGGGGAAAGAACGGTCTTCGGTCAAGAGCTGCGAGTAGGTAAGCGATTATTATCCAATCGTATCGTCACTGGTGGTTCTTAAAGAGATGTGATACTTGTGTAATAGTCTGTTTTAGATGCATGGTATGTAATTGGGGTTGTTATGGTACCCATGCCTGGAGCCAACTGTGCTTATATCAGTCACAGCACACTCTACCATCAATTGCCAGGGGCTTGCCTTACTGTCATTGGCTAGAAGTACAGCAGTTTAGGTTACTGTATGCCCAGAACATTCCTTCTCTGTATATTTGTATTTATACATATGGGAGGAGGAGGTGCCATATTGATTCCCTTAGACAGTACAGTATGAGGGTATAGCTTATTGTGTGCCCAGAACATTCCTTCTCTGTATATTTGTATTTATACATATGGGAGGAGGAGGTGCCATATTGATTCCCTTAGACAGTACAGTATGAGGGTATAGCTTATTGTGTGCCCAGAACATTCCTTCTCTGTATATTTGTATTTATACATATGGGAGGAGGAGGTGCCATATTGATTCCCTTAGACATTACAGTATGAGGGTATAGCTTATTGTGTGCCCAGAACATTCCTTCTCTGTATATTTGTATTTATACATATGGGAGGAGGTGCCATATTGATTCCCTTAGACAGTACAGTATGAGGGTATAGCTTATTGTGTGCCCAGAACATTCCTTCTCTGTATATTTGTATTTATACATATGGGAGGAGGAGGTGCCATATTGATTCCCTTAGACAGTACAGTATGAGGGTATAGCTTATTGTGTGCCCAGAACATTCCTTCTCTCTATATTTGTATTTATACATATGGGAGGAGGAGGTGCCATATTGATTCCCTTAGACAGTACAGTATGAGGGTATAGCTTATTGTGTGCCCAGAACATTCCTTCTCTGCTCTTTTATATCAGGATTATATTTAGAGCCGTATCCATGTATCATCCTATTTCCAACACCTTAGCGTTGCAGAGAGTCGAAAGTTAAGCGCTTGGAAGAGACTGACTGACAGTTGCTAATAGTTAAACTTGATACAAATGTCTGTCCCATTGATCTGGTTCCGGCAGTAAGTTCCCTTTTCATCTAGTTGCCCTGATGATCTGTCACTAAGCGGCCGGGTGACACTGCATCTGCCAATCGGCTTCACCACTGAACTGGCCAGAGTTCTTTCCAAGGGAACATCACTCAATCTGAATATCAAACATTTTAACCTTTCACACACCGGAGACCTGCGCTACATCAACTCTCTGGCTATTATTTGATTGTATGATACTGATACTAGTGATTTATATCAAGATTGTGGTTCGGATTATTACTACTTAGTTTGACTTTTTCTCTTCCCTTCTGTCTCCCCATTGCCGTTCCATAGAGTCACTATGATAATTATTCGTACTAATTGAACCAATCAAGAGTCTTTCTGCCTGGTTCATAGGCAACTGCAGTCTATTCTCACTGGTGCAGTGTAGTTACTGGGCCGCCGTTTTTTTCATGTAAGAATTTCGGCAGGTTTTCTCTCCCTATGTTAGTCAATCGGCAGTGCCGTTCACTATAACATAGGGAGAGAAAACGGACGGAAGATGTAGCAATCCTACACATAGTTGTGGAGATGAACAATGAATAGTTAACAGTTGCTTCTGTGCAGCTCTGAAGTCAAAAGAGGGCAGAGGGACTTCTGTGGTTGCAATTTATAATAAAGCATTGAAGTCTATATGCATAATTTATGGGGTATAGCCAATAGTTAGGTAATCAGAACAAGAGATATCTGGGGCAGGCAAAACATAATGGAAAGTTCCCTGGCATAAGAACAACTGACTATAGCTCATTAAGTATGCATACAAGTCCAACCACTCACGTGCCTTTATTCCAGGCACTAGGAGCCTTTTCTCAGCATGTTGGAACAACAAAAAGGAATGGTGCGCCTTTCTTCCTTTTCCATATAAGAATGTTGGGCTTTGGTCACATGGCAGTTTTTTCTCTCCCTATGTTAGTGCAATCTGCCATGGCATTCCTTATAACATAGGGAGAGGAAACGGACGGGAGATGTAGCAATCCTAAATGTAATTGTGGAGACTAGGGATGCACCGAATCCTTCGCGAAAGATTCGGCCGAATACCGAACCAGATCCGAATCCTAATTTGCATATGCAAATTAAGAGTGGGAAGGGAAAACATTTTTTTAATTGTTTTGTGACAAAAAGTCACTCGATTTCCCTCCCTGCTCCTAATTTGCATATGCAAATGTCAGAGCTGCACATATGCAAATTAGGATCCAGTCGGAATTCAGATTCGAATCCCGCTGAAAAAGTCCGAATCCTGAACCGAATCCTGGATTCGGTGCATCCCGAGTGGCGATCAAAAAAATGAATGCTTAACACTTGCTTCTGTGCAGCTCTGAAGTCAAAAGAGGGCAGAGGGACTTCTGCGGTTGCGGTTTATAATAAAGCAAGCAGCAAGGCTGGCGGTTGATTAAGTCTATAGTATATGGATAATTTATGGGGTATAGGCAATAGTTAGGTAACATAGGGGGCAGGGAAAACACAGTGCAAATCTGCAGGAAAGTTCCCTTGCAGAAGAAGAAGCACTGACTACAGCTCATTAAGTATGCATACAGGTTGAACCACTCACAAACCTTTATTCCCAGCCACTAGGAGCCTTTTCTCAGCATGGCTGAGCCACAAAAAGGCATAGTGTGCCTTTTATTTCTTTTCCATTTACGAATGTTGGGCTTTGGACACAAAGTTCAAAGGTCACAGGTTTCTCTCTCCCTATGTTAATGCAATCTGCCGTGTCATTCCCTATAACATAGGGAGAGACGTTATAACAAACCAGCAGAGGTGAAAAATTCAATCATTTCACAAAAGACCGACTCAAGAAGTTGCTGTTTTCAATAAACAAGGCTGGTATATGGTTACGCATAATTAACAGAGAATAGCCAATGGTTAGTTAATCAAAGCAAATTTGGTGGCTGCAGAAGAGGAGGGTGTTTTACAGCAGAGGCCTTACTTTATGGCACAAATCACACAAACACAGGGTTTATTTTCCCTTTGAAGCCATTGTGTTGACAGAATCAGCCTCCGTCGGCTACTTTGGAACAATGAGAGCGCCGGGCACGGTGTAATAAAGGGAAGCATGCCGAGTATGCCGAGCTGAGTACATTTTAGAACAGAGCATTCCTTTGTCATGGGTGCCAGGAAAGATAAACGGGTGCCCATTTCGGTGGCACTTACACAAGGGAGTCCCTGATCGGAAACCTAAAAATAGCAAGATCAGGTAACCGATACAGTTCAGCCATTATTTACCTGTGCTGCTATTAGCTCTCTAATCTGTCTAATCCCCCAATTAGGCCCCGGCACATTATCCACCGCCAATTAGGCAGGAGATACCTGCAGCGGGCGCGGGGCAGGTTAATCACCGTAAAAAAAAAGGGAGGCAGCTCATTTTGTCAGGCATTTCCCACGGGCTGAAAGGACGGTTATTGCTAAACTGGCACAAAACCCTCTGCTGACAGGTTGGAGTTAAAGGGCAACTAAAGGTTTGTGGTTTTATCCACCGTCACATTCTGATGTTTGGCTGAAAGGCTTTTTGCAATGTATCATCTTTTCTGTGGCTACTCATTTAACCAATCAGAATCCTGTATGGTCTCATTAGGGGTCATTTAAAATACCACGGGGCGAAAGTGGTTTAACGCTAACGGATGCAATTGGTCACTTTAGAAGCACATGGAGTTAAGAGGGGGGGCCATTTTTTGTTCCTGGGCCCCCTAGTTACACGACTGGTTAGAATGTTTGGCTTAGTTTGTGTTTGTAAATACAAAAACAGGGACTTATGGCGTTCCCAAAATAATCCGCCAGTGTATTGGCTCCGTGGGACGGTTCTTATACCCACAATAGTGATTCGTTTTATGATTTAGGCCGAGTTACTGGTTGGCTGTTCTGTGTTGCATTGGATGTGGATGAGGCATTGGGTCAGAACATCCCCATGTTTGGAAGGGGTTTCAGGGTTGGGTGTGCACAGAAGGACCACTTTCTATCCCGATACTGATATCCCAGATACTTCAAATTGCTAAAGATAATGTGAATTCTACCCAGATACCATATTTTGACTCATTTCATTTGGTTGACCGCCAAGAATCTGGTGTAGGAAACCCAAATATCTGGGATATTCAGAGAAATGATATGAGGTACCCAGTATGCCCGTTTGAAAGCCAGTTACAGACTGGGACTGGTTTCTAAATGAACCATCTTCCCGTTTGATCGTCCATGGAATTCTGATAAAAGTTGATATTCAACGTTGTCCAAGCTTATTACAGGCTTGCATGCCGACTCAATAGGAAACTGCTCTGTTCTCAGGCTTAAAGATCTTTTGTGCTCCCGCTGATATGTGTTCTATAGAAATCACATTATTTCAGTCAAATGTTGGAGGAATTTGAACATTGCGTTGATACAGCAGAAATGCAGGACACAATCTTGACCAAATTTAATGCCTGTTTGGTGGACCAATGGATATTGAAAGCGTTCCTGGAGATTTGGGAGTTATTGCAGGCCATAGTGTTGGATGGAACGCTCAACAAGCTGCTGCAGGAGAAGCCCATTGGCATGTCTCCATAAGTAGGCATGAATTCAGGTTTAACAAGTCATGATCCTGCATGCCGACTCAATAGGAAACTGCACCATTTTCATGTTTAATTTCACTTTGTAAAAACCAAGACTTTTTGCGCGCAAGTTGAAACGGTTTCTATAGAAATCGTGATATTTCAGCCGAATTCTGGAGGAATTTGAGCATTGCAACGATACAGCAGAAATGCAGAACATGATCTTGACCAAATTTAATGCCTGTTTGGTGGACCAATGGATATTGAAAGCGTTCCTGGAGATTTCTGGAGTTGTGTTGGATGGAACGCTCAATGTTAGGCTGCTGCAGGAGAAGCTCATAGACATGCCTACATGATAAAGTTGGAATGAATAAAGTAGACTTGCCAACGTCTGGGCTGATCTCGTTCACTAGTAAAAAGGAAGGGAGCAGAAGAATAAAAGACCAAACAGGAACGCGATTGGCTTCTGATTGCTAATGGACTCTCAAGACGTGGCTATCATTATCATTCCAGAAAAATGTTCATGGAAGCCATTCAAGGCAAGAAATTGATCACGGTAAACTCTCTTTGGCCCGAATCCAAGTTCCTTTTGGTCTCACGGCCTTTTTTTCCCTACGATGAAGTTAAGGGGAGGGGACCATGTTGCCTTTGAACTTCCCCAGAGAATAGAGAGTTCGAGGCCAGACAAAACCTGCATGTGTGTCGATGTGTCATTCTGCCTTAAGCACTTAGACAAAACCCAAGCAGCCTTTGTCTCCTTGCTAGTCGCACACAATGGCTTTCTTCGGGGAGCGCTGAGCCGTGAAAGAGCTGTCTTTTTCTTTTGACTTCAGCGCTTCACTAATGCTTGAACCGTGTTCCTGTCAAATTCTGCTGAGCAAATCGGGTTCTCTCCCAAATTCTTTCATCTTATTAAGAAATAAATTTAGTGGGCCTGCCCCTTTCAACATGTCTGATCCTAGGGGCGACTCCTTGGTAAATTGAAATTTTCAGAAAACAAAAGAAATTCAGTTACATTTTCAAGGCAATTCAACATTTTAAGAACAGAAAAAAAATGCCAGCCCTGGTTAGAAAATAACTTATTATGGAAAATGTCCCAAAAATGAATATTTATTCTCTACAAGAAACCCCATTCTGTTAAATCACATATTTTGTTGAGATTGTCTCCTCCATTTTTGTGAATTGATTTTGTGCATGAAATCTACTGGGGAGGTATGGGCACCGGGGCCTGCCCATTCATTGGGAGCAGTGGAGGTGGGGCCATCAATGATATCATTAGGGGATCGCGGTTGGGGGCAGGGAGACCCAGTTGCAAATTTTTTCCCCGGCCCCTGGGGTGTCTAGTCCTGCTACTGTCCCTACCACAATCTTATACAGATAGTTTCTCGCCAGAATCAACTTAGTTTCCACGGTCAATGATACGCAAGCTTGTAATATGGCAAAAGGGGAAGCACCCCAAAACTATTGCCGCCACTTCATATCCACTTGAATGGGAAATGTCTGACACAATCAGTGATATCCTTTGAAAACTCATGTGCCATCACCCTAAGGGCATCTTCCTAAGGCTACAAGGTCATCTAAGAGTGGGAAGAGTGCATGGCTTAATCTTTGGGAAGAGTGTCTGTGACTCAAGCAGTGGGTGGGACTAGAACACACTGATGGTTGGGAGGAGGAGCCTGCATTGGCTAAAATATATAGTGAGACTCCTGGTCACAGATTCCCCAGTACAATAAAAGAATAAAACATAAAACAAGTGTTATGTTTTGGTTCTGTTCTGAACTTTGCCCGATCAGTAATTATCTCGTTGAGATGAATCAGATCTTCCAGCCGTCCCACTCACAGACTGCTTTCGAAGTTCATTTCGCTCCAATCTGAACAAGCGGGTGTCTCTTTGCAAGTCTGTAATGCGTGTGTGAGATCCTCATGGACACAAACGCACACTAAGCCGCAGGTGTAATAACAAATCAAGCTAAAATATGTCATTAAGCCAACAGAAAAATTCATAACAATGCCATTAAAAAGACACTTACTTATTTCTGGTTCAGTTCCCGTCAGTGACGAGACTTCTCCCAAACTCCAGCAAAGCAAAAACACGGCACAGACAAAAGCTCTGATATTACTAATGCAACACAAACTCGCTGGGAACACCAAGGCTGTCGCTGAGACAGGTGGGAACCTGTGGGAAAGGAAAGTCTCCCAGTGACCCTCATTACAAACACACATTTCAAATTGCCACACGCAGAAGAGCAGCCACAACAATAGACATGAGGGGGCCAAATGATTCCTTGTTTAGGGAAACATAGGTCCAGTCGTTTCTAGGTTACTGAATCAGAATTCTATCATTTAAGTGCCTACACGTTGATATTATGGGGAGTGTTTCTCCAGAATGTCCTGTCTCCTGTTTGGGCTCCAGCCTTCCCAATAACATCTTCCTGATTGTTGACATTAAGTTCTTCCATCTTGTTGTCCAACAGTCGGCCTCATTTGCCTTCAACTTTTCCTATCATGGTTGTCTTTTCCAATGAACTGGGTCTTGTCATTATATGTCAAAGTGCCTATAAGTTGATCTTATGGGGAGTGTTTCTCCAGAATGTCCTGTCTCCTGTATGAGCTTTAGCCTTCCCAATAACATCTTCCTGACTGTTGACATTAAGTCCTTCCATCTTGTTGTCCAACAGTCGGCCTCATTTGCCTTCAACTTTTCCTATCATGGTTGTCTTTTCCAATGAACTGGGTCTTGTCATTATATGTCAAAGTGCCTACAACTTGATCTTATGGGGAGTGTTTCTCCAGAATGTCCTGTCTCATGTTTGGGCTTTAGCCTTCCCAATGACATCTTCCTGATTGTTGACATTAAGTCCTTCCATCTTGTTGTCCAACAGTCGGCCTCATTTGCCTTAAACTCTTCCTATCATGGTTGTCTTTTCCAATGAACTGGGTCTTGTCATTATTTGTCAAAGTGCCTACAACTTGATCTTATGGGTAGTGTTTCTCCAGAATGTCCTGTCTCCTGTTTGGGCTCCAGCCTTCCCAATAACATCTTCCTGATTGTTGGCAATAAGTCCTTCCATCTTGTTCTCCAAAGGTCATCCTCATTTGCCAGCAACTCTTCCTATAATGGTTGTCTTTTCCAATGAACTCTGTCTTATCATTATACAGATGTCAAAGTGCCTACAACTTGATCTTATGGGGAGTGTTTCTCCAGAATGTCCTGTCTCATGTTTGGGCTCCAGCCTTCCCAATAACATCTTCCTGATTGCTGAAATTAAGTCCTTCCATCTTGTTTTCCAACGATCATCCTCATTTGCCTTCAACTCTTCTTATCATGGCTGTCTTTTCCAATGAACTGGGTCTTCTCATTATATGTCAAAGTGCCTACAAGTTGATCTTATCGGCAGTGTTTCTCCAGAATATCCTGTCTCATGTTTAGGCTTCAGCCTTCCCAATGACATCTTCATGATTGTTTACATTAAGTCCTTCCACCTTGTTGTCCAACGGTTGTCCAATTTTGCCTTCAACTCTTCCCATCATGACTGTTTTATCAATGAACTGGTTCTCCTCATTAAACTTCCAAAGAGGAGGGCTTTAACTTAACTTTATTTGTGCTTCATGCACAAGGTCAGGTTTGATATGGCCAAGGATCCATGTGTTTGTTTTCCTTACGAATTCTCAAAAGTCTTCACCAACAGGAAAGTTCAAAGGCAGCAATATTTGTCATTCCCTTCATCTTCATTGTCCAGGGTGCTTTTTACCTCTCACTGATTATGGCCTTGGGGTGCCAAAAATATCTTCTGCTAGCTGACTTTTTTGAAGTGAAATGAAGGCATCCATATACCTATGCAATTTTTTATTGCTATCACCCTTCATCTGATTTACCTCTCATTTTTATAGATTATGCGAAGAATAATTTTAGAAAAAGTACACATGTAGCATGGAGGTCTGAGTACGCATTGAACCATGTATCATATTTCTAAGGAAACAATCACTGTGCATTTTCTAATCATTGACTTGAATGTGGGGTTTGTTTTATGTATGGGCTCAAAAAACATTTCAGCGCTTACCACTTAATGACGTCAGGGCTTATGTCTCAGCTATGGGGTAGCACATAACTAATAGCAACGGTTCTCAAACTCTGGGGATGGAGCCGTCAATGGCATGTAAGACAGTAAATGAAGGGGGGCTGCCAGAAGGAATATTAGTATTTCAGGGTGAATTCTTATTTTATCTTCTAGATATTCCTGGAAGCACAGACTAAAAGCCAATCAGGGTGATATTCGGGGTGAACGTTTACTTGTGCCCTGGGTGACTGTTACCCCAATGTTTCTATATATCTGTAACCTTGTTATGAGCTAAGGGGGCCCAGTCTGAAGGTCAGTTAGATGGAGATTTGGGGTGAGTGCTTATTTGTGCCCTGGGTCCCCCTGGAACTATAGCAGGGTGACACCCCAATGTTTCTATATATCTGTAACCTTGTTATGAGCTAAGGGGGCCCAGTCTGAAGGTCATTTAGGGGGAGATTTGGGGTGAGAGTTTATTTGTGCCCTGGGTACCCCTGGAATTATAGCAGGGTGACTGTTACCCCAATGTTTCTATATATCTGTAACCTTGTTATGAGCTAAGGGGGCCCAGTCTGAAGGCCAGTTAGGGGGAGATTTGGGGTGAGTGCTTATTTGTACCCTGGGTACCCCTGGAACTATAGCAGGGTGACTGTTACCCCAATGTTTCTATATATCTATAACCTTGTTATGAGCTAAGGGGGCCCAGTCTGAAGGTCAGTTAGATGGAGATTTGGGGTGAGTGCTTATTTGTGCCCTGGGTACCCCTGGAATTATAGCAGGGTGACTGTTACCCCAATGTTTCTATATATCTGTAACCTTGTTATGAGCTAAGGGGGCCCAGTCTGAAGGTCAGTTATGGCGAGATTTGGGGTGAGTGTTTATTTGTACCCTGGGTACCCCTGGAATTATATCAGGGTGACACCCCAATGTTTCTATATATCTGTAACCTTGTTATGAGCTAAGGGGCCCAGTCTGAAGGTCAGTTAGGGGGAGATTTGGGGTGAGTGCTTATTTGTGCCCTGGATACCCCTGGCACTATAGCAGGGTGACACCCCAATGTTTCTATATATCTGTAACCATGTTATGAGCTAAGGGGGCCCAGTCTGAAGGTCAGTTAGGGGGAGATTTGGGGTGAGTGCTTATATGTGCCCTGTGTACCCCTGGTACTATAGCAGGGTGACACCCCAATGTTTCTATATATCTGTAACCTTGTTATGAGCTAAGGGGGCCCAGTCTGAAGGCCAGTTAGGGGGAGATTTGGGGTGAGTGCTTATTTGTACCCTGGGTACCCCTGGAACTATAGCAGAGTGACTGTTACCTCAATGTTTCTATATAATACCTTTTTTAACCCTCCTACAATTACAAAAACAATTAGCTAAGAGGAAACATTGTAGAGGGGATCAAGGTGCTGAAAGGTCTAAGTTACACTAATGGTTATAACTCTGCACAGTGATTGTTTTCTACCATCCATACAAAGACAGGAATGAACGAAACACGCTCTATCAATTTTGGTGGAAAAGAGTTAACGCTCGGCTCCACATGATGAAGTTTATGGCACTCACAGAGTTTGGGAAGTGCGGCGCATAAATGATATGATGGATGGAGTCACACATCAACACCTCATCTGCGGCTTTATAGAAAGCTGCTCTGGTGCACTGGTGCCTGTTATCCCAATTAGCTTTCTGACCTCTCCACCCGGAGACTTAATATTGCCCAACCCCAACGTGATCCGGAGATCCAGGCACCTGATCTGCTCTGTAGACCATGCAGAGGGTCTTAATGTTCCTTACAATGATTTGTGCCACACAAGACGTCCCATTGGCTGCCGAAATGTTTTATTCACTGGGCCACCTAATATTAGTGCGTCTCCTAACCTCTGAAATTCATACACCATTATGATCAAAAACCACAATAATGTTTCCACACCTAATATTCTGGGTTCACAATGGAGAGAAATCTGAGCATCCAATAGAGCCTTGAGGGTGAAGGTTTATTGTGTTCTGAATCACCGAAAGAAAGGTAAAAAAAGGAAAGAAAGGTAAAAAAAGGAAACAAGATTGGTCCTATAACAAGGTTAAAAATGAAAATAATAATTCCAAAATATATTGTTGCAATATATTTAGAAAAAGATATGAGATATTTATAAGAAAAAGAATAATTAAAAATATGTAAAAAAAAAAACGGAAGAACAAGTTTAGGAAATTTTAGAACAAAGCAGAAATATTAATAACAGCTGTTTTTTATACTTATTTCATTTTAATAAAACTAGAATTTATTAAGCACTATTAAAGACAGTTTAAATTAAAATAATAATTTATTTTACAATTTATAAAATTATAATCGAATTCACAAAAAAATCGCGAATTCATATTTCAGTTTCCGAAACTTGCATGTTTTTCAAGTCTGGTTTTCGAGATCAATTTAAAGATTTAAAATTGGGGTAGAATGTGATTTTGATTTGATTTGTTCTCTCATGTTTCTATGCCATCTAGTTTTTGAGATTTATGCTTCGATGCATGCACATTCGATAAAAATAAATGCAAAAATTCGACAATTAGATTTTTGATAAATTGGCCTCCCTGAAAGTATTGATGCAGAAATCTGATTAGAATTAATAATAGAATTTAACTTTTGTTAATTAATGTCATTCTGAAAAAAAAATAACTAATAGGTCATATTAGATTTGATTTTTTGTTAATTCACACTGGGGCAGATTTATCATTTTTTTTAAAAAAAAAACCAAGGCTAGAAACCTGGTTGGGAGGTGGACGCGACAAAACGTATATTTCTAATTAAATTCTTGAGCACTAGTCTCAGTCGTGTTTTGTCACTGAAAAAAACTTTCTTTTCAATCTCTTTTTATTTAATTTTATAATAATACAGCAATAAGCAATTCATATAATAATTTTACTTTATATTCAATTATTTATTAAATGAAATGAATTATGAAATAAAATAATTGATAGATAAATAGAAGTATATTAATCAACACTAGTTAAAAATCAATGAAAACGAATAATAGTAACTAAAAACTACCATGTGGCCAAAGAATAAAATAACATCACTCACATAAATTCAAAAAGAAAAAAAATATTGTAATTCAAACCTGACCGATAACAAAATCTCATCGGATCTCAAAATCTTTACCCTTAAAGTTGTAGATGAATTGCTTTTTTGACCCTTCTAAATAAGTAGGCTATTTAGACTTAAAATGTTTCTTATCGAATGATCTCCTATCTTATATCTAACTGCATCCTGTAAAAAAAGATTGTAAATATATTGAAAAACAACTTCCAAAACAGGAACAGAATCTTTAATTCGGTTTAAAAAAATAGTTTTTTCTGCCGCAACCAAAAATTAATCATTTCAATGGGAACATTGGGGAAGCGAATCAGATAATTTGAAATAGCACTGAAAAATCTTGCACACAAATTGTTCAGTTCACTTTTAAATTAAAGAAAATCCTGGGAAACAATTACAGCTGGTTTTTTTTTCATGGGAATTGTTGACTTTTTTTTTAAAAAAAAAATATTCTTGGGTATGTTTGCATTTTTTTTAAAAAAAAATCTGCCCTTATTAGTTTCATTAATATTATAGTTTTATATAATTGTAAAAGTTCAGGGGTTCTGTTGGCACTGACTCAACCAAGTCTATCATATCACTCCCACTCTTAAACCTAAGTCAGAGCCTTCTCCAGGCAGTAGAACTGGAAATAAAAATAAGGAAATCAGTATTTTTCCCAGACTTTTTCTTTACAGAACATGCAAGGTATTGTGGGAACTGGAGCCTCATTTCTGGTTCTTGACCCAGGGCTAAGAACAAGGCTCACATAGTAAATAGGTTTTAGCTAGGGATGCACCGAATCCACAATTTTGGATTCCCCCGAACCCCTGAATCATTTGCGAAAGATTCGGCAAATACCGAACCAAATCCTAATTTGCATATGCAAATTAGGGGTGGGAAGGGGAAAACATTTTTTACTTCCTTGTTTTGTGACAAAAAGTCACGCAATTTCCCTCCCCGTCCCAAATTAGGCTTCGGTTCGGCCGGGCAGAAGGATTTGTCCGAATTGGAATCCTGCTGATTCTCAAACCGAATCCTGGATTTGGTGCATCCCTAGATTTAGCATTACATTTTTTTGTACAGATATAGAATCCCTTATCCGGAAACCCGATATCCAGAAAGCTCCGAATTACAGAATGGCCATCTCCCATAGACTTTTATCCAAATAATCCAAATTTTTAAAAATGATTTCCTTTTTCTGTGTAATAATAAAACAGTAGCTTGTACTTGATTCCAACTAAGATATAATTAATCCTTATTGGAAGCAAAACCAGCCTATTGGGTTTATTTAAAGGGATACTGTCATGGGAAAAAAAGTTTTTTTCAAAATGAATCAGTTAATAGTGCTGTTCCAGCAGACTTCTGCACTGAAATCCATTTCTCAAAAGAGCAAACAGATTTTTTTATATTCAATTTTGAAATCTGACATGGGGCTAGACATTTTGTCAATTTCCCAGCTGCCCCTGGTCATGTGACTTGTGCCTGCACTTTAGGAGAGAAATGCTTTCTGGCAGGCTGCTGTTTTTCCTTCTCAATGTAACTGAATGTGTCTCAGTGGGACATGGGTTTTTACTATTGATTGCTGTTCTTAGATCTACCAGGCAGCTGTTATCTTGTGTTAGGGAGCTGCTATCTGGTTACCTTCCCATTGTTCTGTTGTTTGGCTGCTGGGGGGGAAAGGGAGGGGGGGTAATATCACTCCAACTTGCAGTACAGCAGTAAAGAGGGATTGAAGTTTATCAGAGCACAAGTCACATGACTTGGGGCAGCTGGGAAATCGACAAAATGTCTAGCCCCATGTCAGATTTCAAAATTAAATATAAAAAAATCTGTTTGCTCTTTTGAGAAATGGATTTCAGTGCAGAATTCTGCTGGAGCAGCACTATTGACTGATTCATTTTGAAAAAAATTCCCATGACAGTATCCCTTTAATGTTTAAATTAATTTCTATTAGACTTAAGGCATGAAGACCCAAATTACGGAAAGATCCATTATCCGGAAAACCCCAGGTCCCGAGCATTCTGGATAATAGGTCCCATACCTGTATTAGACAGGAGATATTTCCAATTTCTAGAACACTGGAGTCACTGGGACTTTCTGTGTACGTCAGTGTTGCTTAACCTTATCCCCAAGAGACCCAGATCCATTGATGAATTGGTTTCATGACCCAAAAACTGGATTAGAACCAATTATTCATCTCATTTTAAGTACTACAGGTATGGGACCTGTTATCCAGAATGCTCGGAACCTGGGGTTTTCCGGATAACATATCTTTCCATAATTTGGATCTTCATACCTTAAGTCTACTAGAAAATCATTTAAACATGAAATAAACCCAATAGGCTGGTTTTGCCTCCAATAAGGATTAAGTAAATCTTAGTTGGGATCAAGTACAAGCGACTGTTTTATTATTACACAGAAAAAGGAAATTATTGTTTAAAATTTGAATTATTTGGATAAAATGGAGTCTATGGGAGACAGCCATTCCGTAATTTGGAGCTTTCTGAATATCGGGTTTCCGGATAAGGGATCCTATACCTGTATAATGTATTGCAGGAAGAAACATCACATAATTAAAGAGGATCATGGGACTTAAGATAAATAGCATAGGGGCTAATGTTAGGGTTCTGACCCATAAGAGTAGGACATTTGAATTTGGGAATATACTTTTTTGAGGAAGTGAGTCAATGTGAGGAACCTGTGCAGCCAGGCCAATCAGTAAACCAGAATATCTGGACCAAGGATTCTGAAGTCACATGTTGGCTTGTGTGAGAAATGAGTAGAAAACAGAACCGCGTGTCTTGACTATTGACCACACGTTTGTGTAGTATCAAAATCGGCAGGTTGGTGCAGTTGTTGAGGCTGTTTGAATACTTGAGGAACACTGGGATTTAGGGCAAAAGAAACAATTTAATGTGGTGGCTTTGCTCAAAATAAAGAAGCTGATTGCACTTCCTAAAGAGCTTTAGAGGAGAAGATGCTACTGTATTAAATGGGTTTTCTATCTTCTGTTGGTGTCCAGGGAGAAATCTAATTTGGTGTTGGTGTCAATGGAATTGTGTTTGATTGAACTGCCTAATACTCTAGTGAAGAGAGTTGTTTGGCTTCTTCTGGGCCACAAGTGTCTCCAAAGGTTGAATTTGTTGATGTTACCTTATGCCCGGGGGAATCCATTATATTTAGTGCCGTCTACATCTAATTATTAGAAGAGTGGTGCAGCAGATGGATATGACCTCCCACCAATAGCAGGACCTCTACGCCCTACAGCTTATCATTCAACTTCTTTAGAATCCAAACAAACATTTTTGCAGTCAGTAGAACAAGGCGCCACAGACACCGGTGCAGCTACAAAATGTACGTGGATATGTTTAGGTTGTTATAGGAGAGACGATGTTGAACTATTCACCTTGTAGCAAAGTTGTCTGACTACATCCTCACCTTCTTGCCTTCTGCCATTCTGGTTCCTCAACAATGAGAAAGATCTCAGGTATTTTTCATGCGCAGAGACAGAATGCAGGGAATGTGGGTGAGAAATGCACTTGGTGAGGTTTCAAAATACAAGGTGAGTTAAAGGGTAGGAGAAACCACCATGCAAGTCATTATCAAAAAGGTATGACACCCTTAATTGTGTGTTGACAAAATGCTATCTGGTTGTTTGGGGTCCCTGTTGCTAGGGATTTTGGCAGGGTGACTGTTACCCCAATGTTTCTATATATCTGTAGCCTTCTGGGGCCAGTCTGAAAGCCAGTTGGGGGAGATTTGGGGTGAGTGATTATTTGTACCCTGGGTACCCCTGGAACTATAGCAGGGTGACACCCCAACGTTTCTATATATCTGTAACCTTGTTATGAGCTAAGGGGGCCCAGTCTGAAGGTCAGTTAGGGGGAGATTTGGGGTGAGTGCTTATTTGTACCCTGGGTACCCCTGGAACTATAGCAGGGTGACTGTTACCCCAATGTTTCTAAACATCTATAACATTGGTATAGGCAAAGGGGGCCCTGCCTAGATGTCAGTTAAGTTGAGATGTGGGGTGAGTGATTTTATTCTTCCCCAGGTTCCCCTAGATCTATGGCAGTGACTGTTGGGCTCATGGATGCTTATTTGGTCTCCTACAATGTTCAGACCAATACAAACACTATTTGGAATTTAGCCCGAAGTCCACAGGGCACAGGAAAACTTTTGTTGGGGTCACTTCACTTGAATTGAAGCCACCAGAGGCATGGATGGGCCACTCAGACTCCTTTAACGCATTTGTTTTTCTCCACAGGAAGCCGGGAAGCCGCATTCACGTACGCCATCACTGCTGCTGGAGTTGCCCACGCTGTGACATCCGCATGCAGCCAGGGCAACTTGAGTAACTGCGGCTGTGACCGGGAGAAACAAGGCTACTATAACCAGGAGGAAGGCTGGAAGTGGGGAGGCTGCTCGGCTGACATTAAATATGGCATCGATTTTTCCAGAAAATTTGTAGACGCTCGAGAAATCAAGAAGAATGCGCGGAGGCTCATGAACTTGCACAACAATGAGGCGGGAAGAAAGGTACGCTACGTACAAAATGGGTCCTTCTTTGGGATCAGTGTATTGCAGTTCACTATTTATGGTGTATAAATGGAGTATAGAGGGAGGCTTCCACTATATGGCAGTTGGTCTCTTTTATCGGTGAGTCTAAACCTCCCAATACTTTGAGTAGTCACTTCCTATGCCCATCAGTAGAATAATATTTCCTCATTCCTCCTAAATTTTTACCCCTTCTACAGGATTGGTCCCTAAACACTTGGCCCTGCTTGTGATGCTTGCACAGAAAGAACTGTAGAACATGATTGCATTCTAGAGGGGTTAACCATATAACCATTGAAATTGAACTACAAATGGCAAAATTGGGATTGTGATGCCCCACCTATTCTATGAATACATCAACTCCAAGGCAATTGACATTTACATTGTGGGATTCATACAATTCTATATACTAGACCTCTGGCTTTTTCTTAGGATTGCTCTAACTGGTAGAGTGCAACAAAAATTACAATTGGCGTATCATTAATTTTGGTATTTTGTTGATCCTTTGAAGTGTAATTAATTGCTCATTGGACAGCTGCTGGAATTCCACTAATAAGTACATAGTGGTAATGAGATGTCACATTCTGAGTGTTCATAAGTCTCAGGGGATGGTTCAATGATGAGGTTTCCCCATACAATAGTGTAGGTAAGAGATCTGATGAGCTTGCAGTCAAGCATGTGACAGGTCTAGTTGGGTCAAACAGGCTTGACCTTCCAACCTCTGACCTAACTACAGGCTCACGTGTGTAACAAGTTGAAGAAAGGGGTTAGTTGCTCTCTGAAATCTCCAAAAAGACCCCCAAGGAACAGAAAGTGTGCAAGGAAGAGACCTCATTCATCGTCTGCACTGATAACAAAGAGACACCCATTGTTGTGACACCATAAACCTTTCATCATAACAAAAAGCCAGTTTTACAAGGAGATGGGCTTAGTGAGGAGGAGGGGTCTCTAAGATGAATACGGGGGTCTCAAGGAAGGGGGGAGTGGTGAGTTCCATGCCTAATTATAATCAGAGGCAACTTTCTTTTAACTTGGGTATTTTGATATATTACAGCCATGTGTATATTTACCATATAGACCAGTGATCCCCAACCAGTAGCTCGTGAGTAACATGTTGCTCTCCAACCCCTTGGACGTTGCTCCCAGTGGCCTCAAAGCAGGGGCTTATTTTTGAATTCCAGCCTTGGAGGCAAGTTTTGGTTGTATAAAAATAAGGTGCACTGCCGAACAGAGCCTCAATGTAGGTTGACAATCCACATAGGGGCTACTAAATGGCCAATCATAGCACTTATTTGGCACCCAAAGAACATTTTTCATGCTAGTGTTGCTCCCCAACTCCTTTTACTTTTGAAAGTTTTTACTCACATTCAAAGCCCATTGTACAAATCACCATCAATTTAGCTAAAAATAAGGTCAACAAAATACCCCAAATTGCCTTATATGCCATAATAATAGTGCAGGAAACCTCTATAAATCTTCCTCCTAAAAGTTCTTGGGGTAGTTCTGAACTTTATTTCACAAAGGGGAAGGGCTTATGATAAAGTTGTTGATCCAACATAGTTTGGAAACAACTGGGCATGACCCATGTATACCTGTAGCACAGAACTGCACCTGGGAATGGGTCATACATACAGGTACATTTTTTCCCCAATAAATGCTATCTGGTTGTCAACCAGGTAGCATTCTTAGCTGCAGGCTTAAGAAATATTTGAATAAAAACCCAAAGTAAATAAAAGAGACCAGATTTCTCTAGAAGATGCTCAAAATGAATGGAAAGATTAGACTTCCCCTTTAAAACTAGTTACCAGTGTCCTGAGATTGTAAATTTGTCCTGTGGTTCATACAGCATTATTGAAGGTCCCAGCACATGATTAATGGATCTTCGGGTCATGGAAGACTAATGGTTTTTCAATGTTTAATCAGGCCGTTTCTGGCAGCCGTTAGAGAAATTGGTTAACAGTATATCCCTTGGATGGAGGCCAGAGGTGGGAAGGTTGAGCAAACGAGGAGTCCTAGTGAATGCTCCAGGCTCAGTATTGAGATCCTTCAAAGAGCATCACTTTGCGAGGAATGCAAATTAAGAGGCTGCCAAACCCTCACAAATATCAGTTTACAGTGTCGGGGAAATCATGTCTACGGATCCCCCAAGGGTTGGGGGGGGGGGAAGAAAGGTGCACCAGTTAATGACAAACAGGAATCCCAGCTCGTCATGGAGGTTCTAGAAGGGATCCTTTGTCTAAATTGATTCCTGAAGTCCTATCTGATGCGAACCCATAAATGTTGCAGATTTATATAAAATGTGACTAATCTATTTTCTACTGATGAAGACTGGAGTTCAGTTCCTGCCATAAAGAAACCACTGGATGGTATCGATATTGAACAAAAATAATGTCTTTAACTGCATTAAAAAGCTGATGTTTTTGCCTGACTCTAGTCTTCTCTGTGTTCCCAGAGTGTCAGGGGGTGGAGCTATTTCATGTGGGAGGAGTACAGCCCATGTATGTCCCTCCCTCAGTACTCATGAGAAGAAAGATAATAGTGATGTGTGGGTAGGTTATTCCCGACCACAACCCGCTCTAAGCCTGCCCTCGCTCGGCTTCCTTTTATAGACCCTTTTATAGCCCCTCCGATGATGTCACAAAAGGGGTTGGCGATCAGGCGCATTGTCTATAAAAGAAGAAGCCGTAAGTCGGAAGCCAGCAGTACAAGGTGGCGGAAGGGGAGAGCAGAAGAAGAGCTCAACGCGAACCCACCCCCCCGCCACCCGCGAAGAGTAGTGCGAGGTCGGCCTGAACAATAAATAATAACAATAGAATAGTAAATAGAATACATCTAGTACAGTTTAGTGGCTGTTTTTATTTATTTATTGATGGTTTCCCTTTTAATAATATTGTATTCCTAATACAGTATTATTATATAGGGGCCCATTTACTTAGCTCGAGTGAAGGAATAGAATAAAAAATACTTCGGATTTCAAAGTATTTTTTTGGCTACTTCGACCATCGAATGGGCTACTTCGACCTTCGACTTCAAATCGAACGATTCGAAGTAAAAATCGTCAAAGTTTCTGTCTCTTTAAAAAAAACTTCGACCCCCTAGTTCGCCTACCGAAGTCAATGTTAGCCTATGGGGAAGGTCCCCATAGGCTTTGCTAGCTTTTTTAGGTCAATGAAAAATCGTTCGATCGATGGATTAAAATCGAAGGGTTTAATAGTTAGATTGAACGATTTTTCGTTCGATCGAACGAATTGCGGTAAATCCTTCGAGTTCGATATTCGAAGGATTTCAATTCGGCAGTCGAATATCGAGGGGTTAATTAACCCTCGATATTCGACCATAAGTAAATTTGCCCCATAATGTTTATATAATTGTTTTTGCATTTTATATTATAAAATATATTAATAAAAATGAGAGACATCCGGTTCAGCTTCATGGACTTTTTTATTTTAATAATATTGATGGTTTCCCTTTTAATAATATATTATTATATAATGTTTATATAATTATTTTTCTAATATTTTTAAAAATTATTTTGGCATTTTGTATTACAAACTATAACGATAAAAAATTAGAGACATCCAGTTCAGTTTCATGGATTATTATCTTAATAATATTGATGGTTTCCCTTTTAATAATATTGTATTCCTAATACAGTATTATTATAGAATGTTTATATAATTATTTATCTAATATTTTTTTTAATTATTTTTGCATTTCATATTATAAAATATAATGATAAAACATTAGAGACCTCCGGTTTTAGTTTCACTGACTTTTTTATTTTAATATTATTAAAATATTTTAATAATATTGATGGTTTTCCTTTTAATAATATTGTATTCCTAATACAGTATTATTATATAATGTTTCTAGAATTGTTTTATTTTGTAATATTTTTTAAAACCATTTTATATTATAAAATATAATAATAAAAAAATATGAGACCTCCGGTTCAGTTTCACTGACTTTTTTTATTTTAATAATATTGATGGTTTCCCTTTTAATAATATTGTATTCCTAATACAGTATCATTATATAATGTTTATAGAATTGTTTTTCTAATATTTTTTAAAACAATTTTATATTATAAAATATAATAATAAAACAATTAAGAGACCTCCGGTTCAGTTTCGCTGACTTTTTTTATTTTAATAATATTGATGGTTTCCCTTTTAATAATATTGTATTCCTAATACAGTATCATTATATAATGTTTATAGAATTGTTTTTCTAATATTTTTTAAAACAATTTTATATTATAAAATATAATAATAAAACAATTACAGACCTCCGGTTCAGTTTCGCTGACTTTTTTTATTTTAATAATATTGATGGTTTCAATTTTAATAATATTGTATTATTTTTCTATTTTAAATAGATGTTTTCCTAATATTTTTGAAAATATTCTTGTATTATCTATAAATTTTTTCTATTTTTTAAAAAATATTTTTGTATGATATAGATTTATTTGTTCCTGAATTTTTTTTACAGTTATTTTTGAAATTTATAAGATAAAAATAAAACATTCAGTACAGTCTAGTAGACAATTTCTAATTTTTTGTAGCATTGTATTCCTTACTATTTATTTGTATACTCAGGTGCTGGAAGAAAGGATGAAACTGGAGTGCAAATGTCATGGTGTTTCGGGCTCCTGTACCACAAAAACCTGCTGGAACACGTTGCCTAAATTCCGAGAAATTGGATTTGTCCTAAAGGAGAAGTACAACGACGCGGTGCACGTAGAGGTGGTGAGAGCCAATCGCTTACGGCAGCCCACCTTTCTGAAGATCAAAAAAGTCCGAAGTTACCAGAAACCCATGGAGACGGACTTGGTCTACATTGAGAGGTCCCCCAACTACTGTGAGGAGGACAGCGCCACTGGGAGTGTGGGGACGCAAGGACGGCTTTGTAACCGCACTTCTCCATACACTGATGGCTGTGACCTTATGTGCTGTGGGCGTGGCTACAATACCCACCAGTATACGAAAGTTTGGCAATGCAACTGTAAGTTCCACTGGTGCTGTTTTGTGAAATGCAATACCTGCAGTGAAAGGACAGAGGTTTTCACCTGCAAATAAGGCACTCCGGTGACAGTCATTGGAAAGGCATGGACCATTGTGGCGTCATTTTGCACACTTAATAATTTTCTTTGCCATAGAAAATTATGCCCCTTGCTCCCTCCTTCAAAGGGGTTGCATCCAGGGTCCTTGGCAAGTGTTGGGGTGGTAACGTCTCCATCGAATGTTCAGTTGAGAACCAGAAACTGAGCATCATCAGGCACTGGAGGGGAGGGGGGAGAAGAAAGCATTTGGCTTTTAATCTCTCAACAAAAAAAAGCTATGTGGGTATTGTAGATATTTTTAAATTATAAATATCACAGATGTCCGAATGTAAGGCAAAAAACAAAAAAACAAAAAATATGATGGTTCAATTTAAAAAAAACAACAAAAAACAAAGATGGTTACAGAAGGGACCAAAACAAAGCAACAACAAGACAAGAAAGAAAACGGATAAAAACTCAAAAAAAAACTTTGGTTACATAAGTCAAATCTATCTTACCAGCCAGTCACACTGGAACTATAATAACGAACGTTGAAAAAAAAAAAGCATAATTATTATTATTTATGTTTTAATAGTAAGAACAAATTCTGAGCACTAACGGGTAGGTTGTGTCTTAATTCTGTACTAAATGTAAACTCCTAGATGTCTGATTTTTATAATGACTATTTCTAACGATTTTCATTGCTACTGAGCCCTTTTATTGATAATTGGGACTTCAACATTTGTTTCTACATATATTTTATTTTATTTTTTTCTCCTAAATTTTATTTTGTGAAAGAGCAAAAAGTTAAACTTTTTTTTTTTTTTTTACACTAACCCTTTGTTGGGGGAGAAAAGTTTGTCCCCAAGGATTTTGAGTGATAATAGCCAGGCGGGTAACATTTGTGACTAATTTAGGAATTCTATGAAATTAATTCTCACTGAAATCGCTGGAAATTACTTAAAAAGCAATGATTTTAAACCAAAATCATAATTCATACAGATGAGCTATACAATATATATAAAACATTTTTAAAATATTCCCTTCTTAGTAACTCCAAGTCCAGCCCTAGGGATTTTGTATTAGATTTTAATTTAAAATCCGAATTTAATTTTTATTAAAAGATAATGCTAAAATTTTAACATGCAAGATAGGGTTTGAATATGGTTCCAGAATGGGCTAAATTGAAAAATTATGAATTTGGCACTTGCTTAAAATTTAGATCCACTTTTAAACAAGAACTGCCATGAGTTTTTAATATTCAATTTTAATTGGATGGAAGTAGAGTAGAAGTCACTTCTCCTGGTTGTCCTTGAGTTTCGGTCATACATATATATATATATATTCATAGGCACAGCAATATACAAACAGGGTGAGTTTGGTCTTTTAGGGGTGCATTTGGAGGCCCATTGGCAATATTAAGACATAAAGGTCTACCATCTTGTATGTTACACGGTAATTGGACTTTTTTTTACACCAAAAGTAAAAACATATTGGGGTTACCTAACCATTTTATATTTAAGATTTGAGTAATGGGAAATGCCAAAAATTGGGACTTAATGGAACTGTGATCTTCTGGTCACCTGGTCTGGTCAAGGTTGATCACCATATAATTTAACTTAAATTATTCATCCCCCACATTTTCTTTTATTATGGAAGCACTGTCCTTGGACAACCTGCTGATGTTTTTGGATGGCCAAGCACTAGATTCCATTGAAATATCGTCACTCTCCAACATTGGGGTATATTTATCAAAGAGTGAAGTTGGAGATCGCCACAGTCCTCTAGAATGAAATTCCGCCACTCTCCATTAATTTTTATGGGATTTTGATAGGCGTATCTATTAAAGGATGAACTTTCACCTTCACTCAATGATAAATACTCTTAAAAATCCCGTAGAAATTAATGGAGAATGGTGGAATTTCACTCTAGAGGACTGTGGTGATCTCCAACTTCACTCTTTGATAAATATACCCCGTAGGGTCTCACTAGATTGCATGCTTCCACAATCATTGGGCTACCAAGGCTCAGAGATGCCTTTATGGGAGGCAAAAATTGGTGGAGAAGAAAAATGGTGAGAAGCAAAAGAAAGATGGAGGGAAACAGAATAAAGATGGTGGGAAGGAGAAGAGAAAGGCAAATGAAGAAGAGAGGTGGTAGAACAGAGAAGGGACAAGAGGGGGTAAAAACAGAAGAGAAGAATTAAAGAGGTAGACAAACGATAAAAAGGGGCACAATGAGTAGACAAGGAGAAAGGATAGGACTTACAAGAGAAGTGATAGAATTTTCACTTTGGTCTCCAATGTCTTGGTGGTCCTCTTGATGCCCCAACTGCTGATAGAGCAATGATGGGACCTGTAGATCATCAACAGTGGGAAGGGACTGGCATAGAGTGTCTTCAACCAGTTTAACTTCAACGTCTAACCAAGGAGCCCACAGACTAAAAGAAGCCCAGCTAAAGGTTCCAATATGGCTCCACCCTACTTTTCTTCAATAAGGGGGCGGAGGCAGTTGGCTCAGCTGTTACCCAGGAACCAATGGAGATTCATAATAATGTGATTCAGACTTAAATTTAGATGGAAATTCGAGAATTTGAACGCTGGCTATTTCATTCTCCATTTTGTAGGGACCAACTAACTTTTTCCCAATGTCTCTCCCCAATTATTAGCGCAGGATACTGGCGGCTTATTTGATCGGTATTTGTTATTTCTTTTTTTGGGGGGAGGGGAGACTACGTAAATACAGTTGAAAAATAGCTGCACAATATTTATTGTGGTAAAAACATTCCCATTAAAAGAAATGAGGTTTGATAAGCGTTGGTCTTGTGTTTTTGCTCTACTCTACGAAACATTGTTATTTTTTTCATATCTGGCAAATAATATTTCCTTTTAAAGTTTGGGACTAGTCATGGACGAATTTGCGGCGAATTCGAGCGATTCTCCGTCGGCGAATAAATTCGCGAAACGGCCGCGAAAATTCGACAGCTTAAAAAAAATGGACGCTGACGAATTTTCAACAAAAAACGATGTTTCGCAAATTTTTTGACAAAGCGAACGGCGCAAATTCGCCCATCGCTATTTGGGACATTTGGGATAACCTGACGGTGTCTGTTCAATATCGATATTTATTCACGGTCACTCATTCTAGGTCAAGTTTCCCCTTTATTAAGCAGGTTGAGCCGAGTTAAACATTTTTGAGGGCATTTAGGATTTAAAAATTCACAAGAATTTAAGCAAGAGGTCGGGTGACTCGGGTTTTTATCTTTTCATCACCGACTGTTTGTTCACGAAAAATGCCAGATTGTTAACCCATTCCGAAGTGTTTGTCTACAAATTGTTACTTTGTTCTGTTGTATTAATCTGAACTGGGATAGTATAGTAAGGCAAGGCCCTTTCCAACGGCTATTATTCCACTGCTACTATAGTAGGGAGACTAGGCTGTGGGATAGCAGATATAGCAGGGAGACACAGCACCTATAATAGCAGTGGGATCAAAGTCTCTGAGAACGGAGTAGGGGTAGCAGGTATAGTAGTAAGAGATGGTCCCTATAGTAGCATAGACTATTATCCCACTCCTACTCTAGGTATATTCTCTCCCTACTGTACCTGCTACTCCTACTCCCTTCTCAGAGACTATTATCCACTATTACTATAGGCACCATCTCTCCCTACTATACCTGCTATCCCACAGTCACACTCCCTTCCCAGAGACTATTATCCACTGTTACTATAGGCACCATCTCTCCCTACTATACCTGCTATCCCACAGTCACACTCCCTTCCCAGAGACTATTATCCACTGTTACTATAGGCACCATCCCTCCCTACTATACCTGCTATCCCACAGTCACACTCCCTTCCCAGAGACTATTATCCACTGTTACTATAGGCACATCTCTCCCTACTATACCTGCTATCCCACAGTCACACTCCCTTCCCAGAGACTATTATCCACTGTTACTATAGACACATCTCTCCCTACTATACCTGCTATCCCACAGTCACACTCCCTTCCCAGAGACTATTATCCACTGTTACTATAGACACCATCTCTCCCTACTATACCTGCTATCCCACAGTCACACTCTCTTCCCAGAGACTATTATCCAACTGTTACTATAGACACCATCTCTCCCTACTATACCTGCTATCCCACAGTCACACTCCCTTCCCAGAGACTATTATCCACTGTTACTATAGACACCATCTCTCCCTACTATACCTGCTATCCCACAGTCACACTCCTTCCCAGAGACTATTATCCACTGTTACTATAGGACACCATCTCTCCCTACTATACCTGCTATCCCACAGTCACACTCTCTTCCCAGAGACTATTATCCAACTGTTACTATAGACACCATCTCTCCCTACTATACCTGCTATCCCACAGTCACACTCCCTTCCCAGAGACTATTATCCACTGTTACTATAGACACCATCTCTCCCTACTATACCTGCTATCCCACAGTCACACTCCCTTCCCAGAGACTATTATCCACTGTTACTATAGACACCATCTCTCCTACTATACCTGCTATCCCACAGTCACACTCCCTTCCCAGAGACTATTATCCACTGTTACTATAGACACCATCTCTCCCTACTATACCTGCTATCCCACAGTCACACTCCCTTCCCAGAGACTATTATCCACTGTTACTATAGGCACCATCTCTCCCTACTATACCTGCTATCCCACAGTCACACTCCCTTCCCAGAGACTATTATCCCACTGTTACTATAGACACATCTCTCCCTACTATACCTGCTATCCCACAGTCACACTCCCTTCCCAGAGACTATTATCCACTGTTACTATAGGCACCATCTCTCCCTACTATACCTGCTATCCCACAGTCACACTCCTTCCCAGAGACTATTATCCAACTGTTACTATAGACACCATCTCTCCCTACTATACCTGCTATCCCACAGTCACACTCCCTTCCCAGAGACTATTATCCACTGTTACTATAGACACCATCTCTCCCTACTATACCTGCTATCCCACAGTCACACTCCCTTCCCAGAGACTATTATCCACTGTTACTATAGGCACCATCTCTCCCTACTATACCTGCTATCCCACAGTCACACTCTCTTCCCAGAGACTATTATCCAACTGTTACTATAGACACCATCTCTCCCTACTATACCTGCTATCCCACAGTCACACTCCCTTCCCAGAGACTATTATCCACTGTTACTATAGACACCATCTCTCCCTACTATACCTGCTATCCCACAGTCACACTCCCTTCCCAGAGACTATTATCCACTGTTACTATAGACACCATCTCTCCCTACTATACCTGCTATCCCACAGTCACACTCCCTTCCCAGAGACTATTATCCACTGTTACTATAGGCACCATCTCTCCCTACTATACCTGCTATCCTACATTCACACTCCCTTCCCAGAGACTATTATCTCACTGTTACTATAGACACCATCTCTCCCTACTATACCTGCTATCCCACAGTCACACTCCCTTCCCAGAGACTATTATCCACTGTTACTATAGGCACCATCTCTCCCTACTATACCTGCTATCCCACAGTCACACTCCCTTCCCAGAGACTATTATCCACTGTTACTATAGACACCATCTCTCCCTACTATACCTGCTATCCCACAGTCACACTCCCTTCCCAGAGACTATTATCCACTGTTACTATAGGCACCATCTCTCCCTACTATACCTGCTATCCCACAGTCACACTCCCTTCCCAGAGACTATTATCCACTGTTACTATAGACACCATCTCTCCCTACTATACCTGCTATCCCACAGTCACACTCCCTTCCCAGAGACTATTATCCCACTGTTCCTATAAATACAATTTCCCCCTACTATATTTGTAGCATAAGGCAGTTGTCGCTGCTTGAACCCCCTAAATAAAACCCTTCTCAGCCAGACAGGCCATCACAGGAATAAAAGAAATGTGGCCTTAGCTGCTCCTGGAGGGAAGGAATGAGGAAGTGGAGTTTTGCTCTTCTGAAATGCGTTGGGCTCAGATTACAAATGTGAAACTCAACAATGTAAAGACTTTAAGATGTTACTTTTAGTTTGTCGACAACGGGAGACTGTGTTGAGGGGGCACATTGGTTCAATCATCTCTTTAACATGACTTACCCTTTATTCAAGAGGGAAAGATTTTAGTTGCTACAGCATTTTCCTCAATCTTGTTCTTCTATGTTGAGTATTCTGTGGATAAGTGGCACGTTTTGGGGCTCAGCAGTCACATGTTCAAGTCCCTTCCTTGTCAACCAATCAACAGTCTTTAACTGGCCTTTGCCCTTCTTACCCCACGGTATTTGGAAATGGATAGGAAATGAAGGCAGATAGTCCTGAAACGTAACAGGTTGTTCCCCAAGCAATGTGTTCCTTTATTTATTGTATTGCTTCTCTCTGTACTCTGTCACTATAACAATATCAATCCTTGGATCTTAATCAGTGAAGTCTAATAATGTTTAACTGAAGAATTTTTTTTTTTTGCTCATACGCCCATATGTACTCAGATGTAGGATCCCCGAGCCACACAAAGACTTTATTCATAGCCTTAAAACTCCTTCCATGGAAACGCATCTGTGATGACAAAATAGAGGAGCTGCAGGGTCACAAGTCACACTTACCCATTGACAGGTAATGAAAACAAGGGTTTGACCATCAACAACTCTCAACCAATCAGCAATGGGATGGGGGGTAGGGCAGCTATGATTAACTGGAATGTTATGACATCAACCATAGCAAACAATAGCTTGAGATGGAACCATTAGAGTTGGACATGTCCAATATTAGGAGAACACTGGGAAGTCCCTACCGGTAGGGAGAGGCCACTTGCTCTACCATAACAATACCAGAGGAATAGGTCAGGGTGCAATGGTTGCTATGGGGTTGATTAATATGCTACTTCTAGTTGTGGAGGCCTTGTAAGGGGAAATACTCTGGGTTGGACAATATGGAAAACCTGGCTGATTCCTTGAGTTGGTAAAGGTTGGACCATTTGGTTTTAGGTCATGAAAGCTAAGCATTGGAAGATAATCAGTATTTTCTTGCATGAAATGCAACAAACGCAGATGGTGATGTTAAAGGGGAACTTCACCCCAAACCTGGGGTCTCTGGGTCCGATTCTTGATCCAAAGTAGCCGAAGACAAGCGGTTGACAGAGTTGGAGGAGAAGTGACTACGTTGTTTCAATGGTAGAACTCGAATTAGAGAGGGCTGGTGCCTTGGACTTTTATAATAATAACTGATTGAGGTTCTTTCCTTATATTATGTTTTCTTCATTGATAAAGAAGGAACATTTTATCCGAAAATGTGACAAAAGAAACTGGAAAACTTTATAAAAAAACATGGAGAATATTTTTTTTTTTTTTTTAAATGACTCAATAGAACTTCTGGGAAATTCCATGGGAGGGACGGGCGGTAGATAAATGGGCACCCCCTGTCCCTCGGGGCTGACAATGTCCAATGCAGCGGGATATTAATGTCTCTGCTCCTTATTGTGCTTATTGGAAGGGCCGGGCCGAATAAATCACGAGCAGCAGGGGTCGCTCAATGGGCCGAGTATGAAGCCATCTCACAGGGGGTCACTTTCACACTTTTTTTTTCTTTCCTCTTTTCACGTTTTTTTCCCCGCAAATTGGTGCCTATCATGTGATTCCGGGGAAGGAGTGAATAGAGGTCGGTGCTGTTTAATTCAACTGCGTTGTGTGTTTTTTTTTTTTTTCCCTTTCTAACTCGCCTTTGAATAGAATAACAGCGATGTAGCCGAGCAGAAGTAACGAGGGTTTTGTTCGTCAGTCTGAAGCCCCGAAGCCCGGAACTGACTAAGCCTCAATATTATATCCAGGATTGAGAATAATAAATCCATTTTGTTTCCTACAAACATTTGCCCATTAAAAATATGAGGTAGAAAAACAGACTTTGCTGTCTGCATGCCTACCCCCGAAGCGGCCATTGTGGAGGTGTCAAAAGCATTAGCTCAATGGCGGATATTTTGCAAGCTAATGCCTCTTGCCTAATTCTCTGTTGGGGATTGCGTGTCTGCTTTCCAAACAGGAACCGGCGAAAGGGGGACGGGGCTGAAATGGCGGTGCTCGCACTCGGAATCTGGCGTCATTTTTTACAGGATGAGGGAGACGGTTAAGGAAAGAGGAGGAAAGGACAGGGTCTTTGTCTGTTATAGAATAACATGGCCAAAAGTTGGTGATACAATCTTACCAACCAATCAGTGGTTAGCTTTTAACAGTTTGGAAGTAAAAATCATAAATCTGATTGGTTGTTATGATAATTCCCTGAAGAACAACTTGGCTCCCTGTGGGAGTCTCTGGATCCTCATGATGTAGGACCTGGTAGCTGAGGAACATGCCTGAGGCCAAAGGTGGCTGTTAAAGGCAGAAGAGCACCCCTAGACCTGAATCCAGTCACCCCCTCCTGGGGTTTGGGTTGCCATACGTGACCCCCTTTACTTTACAAGGAGCCAAGGCCAGAAGGTTGCCAAATAGTAGCACTGCTGGGTGGAGCTTTTGAGCAGACTGACCCACCATCAAAGATGGTTAAGTATTGTCTTTGATTGGGTAGTTCCAATCATAAACATGGATATCCCAGATGAGGGTTTATAACCTGAAACAGGGTACAATATATAATCATTCAGGTACAATAAAGCCACCTCCAGACAATAATCCGTTCTTACATAATTCCGTCAGCTGTCGGGTGTGGCCTTTATCTGAAGAACAGCACCCATCCCAAATCTTTCCCCGAGCCCTTTAATCTCATTGCCATGGCATTATCAGTTCCCGTAAGGCTTCACACCAGCCCCCAACTTTTTTTTATGTTAAGTCTGAGCGCCAGGTAATTGAGCACATGGCGCGGGAACACAGAGAGCAGATGAAATGGCTTTGTAATCAGAAACCTAAAATTCCGAGCACCTGTCGCGGGTTGTGCCAGGCCCAGATTGGCAAGGGGAAGTGGAGTGTGGGTGTAAGTGAGGAGGGTGGCCGAGACCTCTGGAATGCTGGTCATTTCCAGATAGAAATTTCAGTAGAGGCAGAAGCCAAGAATGCAGGGACAATATTAAGGACGGGCAGACAGGGCATCTCATCAGGCTGGAAAATGATTCATCATCCCTCTGGATCTTGTTAAAGTATAACTCCCAGTATCCACCTTAAAGGGAGCCTTAATCTGTAATATCTGCTGATATCCAGCTCTCAACTCAGGTTGGTCTAACTCTTTGGTTCTACTAATGCTCCAATGGATACACGCTGGTCTAGCTCTGTGGTTGTTCTAATGTTCCGATGGCTACAGGTTGGTCTAGCCATCGGAAGTTGTTCTAATGCTCAGATGGCTACAGGTTAGTCTAGCTATAGCTCTGTGTATGTTCTAATGATCCAATAGATACAGGCTGGTTTAACCCTGTGGTTGTTCTAATACTCAGATGGATACACGCTGGTCTAGCCCTGTGGTTGGTCTAATGCTCCAATGGCTACAGGTTGGTCTAGCTCGTGGATGTTCTAATGCTCCGATGGATACACACTGGTCTAGATCTGTGGTTGTTCTAATGCTCCGATGGCTACAGGTTGGTCTAGCTCTGTGGTTGTTCTAATGTTCCAATGGCTACAGGTTGGTCTAGCTATGAGGTTGTTTTAATGCTCAGATGGCTACAGGTTGGTCTAGCTCTGTGGTTGTTCTAATGTTCCAATGGCTACAGGTTGGTCTAGCTATGAGGTTGTTTTAATGCTCAGATGGCTACAGGTTGGTCTAGCTCTGTGGTTGTTCTAATGTTCCAATGGCTACAGGTTGGTCTAGCTATGAGGTTGTTCTAATGCTCAGATGGCTATAGGTTGGTCTAGCTATAGCTCTGTGGTTATTCTAATGCTCTGACGGATACAAGCTAGTTTAGCCCTGTGGTTGTTCTAATGCTCCCATGGCTACAGGTTCGTCTAGCTCTGTGGTTGTTCTAATACTCCAATGGCTACAGGTTGGTCTAGCTCTGAGGTTGTTCTAATGCTCAGATGACTACAGGTTGGTCTAGCTATAGTTCTGTAGTTGTTCTAATGCTACGATGGATACAGGCTGGTTAAGTTCTGTGTTTGTTCTAATGCTCCCATGGCTACAGGCTGGTCTAGCTCTGTGATTTTTCTAATGCTCCGATGGCTACAGGTTTGTCTAGCTTTATGTTTGTTCTACTGCTGTGATGGCTTCAAGTTGGTCCAGCTCTGTGGTTGTTCTAATGCTCAGATGGCTACAGGTTGGTCCAGCACATGGAATGTTCTAATGCTCCAATGGATACACACTGGTCTAGCTCTGCAGTTGTTCCAATGCTCCGATGGTTACAGGTTGGTCTAGCTCTGTGGTTGTTGTAATGCTCAGATGGCTACAGGTTGGTCTAGCTATGAGGTTGTTCTAATGATCAGATGGCTACAGGTTGGTCCAGCACATGGAATGTTCTAATGCTCCAATTGGTGTCAGGTTGGTCTAGCCTTGTAGACATTTTAATGCTTTCATTGATGTAACTCTGGCTACAGGTTGACCCAATTCTCTGATTGGCTAAAGGTTGCTTTAACGAAGTAGACATTCTATGGTTTTGGCTGTCATCAGCTTGTATTAGCTTTGTGAACATTTTTATGTTCTGACCAAATACAGGTATGCCTAGACCAGTAAATGTTCTAATTTTCTGATTGGCTACAGGCTAGTGAAGCCCCATGAATGTTCTAATGCTCTGATTGGCTACTGTGGAGGCCTATGTTGCAATGCTGTGGTTTATGCCATCCCACACAGATGGCAAAAAGCAAAATAAATACAAACAATCACAATACTTGCTCCCAACTCAATGAACAAATCAAGATTTTATATCTTGTCGTATGTTGGCTCCAAGTCAAAAAAGACAAGACAAGAAAAAATATTGGCATCAGTTGTGTAGATTTAAGAGCTTGGGGCGACCAGGACCTGATTTGGAGGATTTTCTTGCCTTACCCCTTCCTCTCCTTTAGGAAAATGGCTCTAGGCTCCGTGACACACAGACAAGTTCACGGAGATGGAAGAAGATCTTCAGGAGAGGTGCATTATGTGTAACTAAGACAAACTCCCCCGGTAGAGTGATGAAAGACAGAGCCCAGGTGGCCTCCTACTTAGGAGTCAGATGGAGAAGTGTAGAGGGGTGAGGAGAGACGAGGATGGGGGGGAGCACTCTAAGAACAATGGATTCTACAAACAAGATGCTCCTTCATAATAAGGGCTTGAAGAAGATAAGAGAAACCTAACCCCAAGGACACGATCAACAATCAGTACAAATGAATAAATATATAAGCTTACATCACCGTGTGACATCTTGAGAGAGGAAGGAGTTAACTGTCTCAAAGAGCTTGCAATCTAACACATAGTAGTTGTTTTTAGAACCCGTGTTTCATGTCAAATGGTCCAAATTTGGGGAAGGAACCTTACAAACATGTTGCTGGGAATCTCACTATGGAAATATTCCAGCCTTTTTAACTGCCAAAACATTTTTTTGCATCAGGTTTGGACTTGCCCTGTTCACCCACAGGCTGGAGCGCCGGGGATTTGTACTCGCAGGGCTGAGGGGAATCTGAAGGGCTGGGTATCAGTGAATGGCATTGAGTTACAGGCACATAACTGCAACACAAAGCAACACAACTGACACAAAGATGCACAGTCTTTATTTCAATATGAATCAGCAGGAATTTGCATAAGTTTACAATTCTACTGCACCGAATTCAACACCACATTGATATCACTCTAAAAAGGGAGATACAGTAATGGGTTCTGGCTTATTGTGTGCCCAGAACATTCCTTCTCTGTATATTTGTATTTATACATATGGGAGGAGGAGGTGCCATATTGATTCCCTTAGACAGTACAGTATGAGGGTATAGCTTATTGTGTGCCCAGAACATTCCTTCTCTGTATATTTGTATTTATACATATGGGAGGGGGGAGGTGCCATATTGATTCCCTTAGACAGTACAGTATGAGGGTATAGCTTATTGTGTGCCCAGAACATTCCTTCTCTGTATATTTGTATTTATACATATGGGGGGAGGAGGTGCCATATTGATTCCCTTAGACAGTACAGTATGAGGGTATAGCTTATTGTGTGCCCAGAACATTCCTTCTCTGTATATTTGTATTTATACATATGGGAGGAGGGAGGTGCCATATTGATTCCCTTAGACCAGGGGCCCCCAACCTTTTTCACTCGTGAGCAACATTCAGATGTAAAAAGTGTTGGGGAGCAACACAAGCATGAAAAATGTTCCTGGGTGGTGCCAAATAAGGGCTGTGATTGGCTATTGGTAGCCCCTATGTGGACTGCCAGCCTACATGAGGTTCTGGTTGGCAGTACATCTGGTTTTCATGCAACCAAAACTTGCTTCCAAGCCAGGAATTAAAAAATAAGCACCTGCTTTGAGGCCACTGAGAGCAACATCCAAGGGGTTGGGGAGCAACATGTTGCTCGCGAGCTACTGGTTGGGGACCACTGCCTTAGACAGTACAGTATGAGGGTATAGCTTATTGTGTGCCCAGAACATTCCTTCTCTGTATATTTGTATTTCTACATATGGGAGGAGGAGGTGCCATATTGATTCCCTTAGACAGTACAGTATGAGGGTATAGCTTATTGTGTGCCCAGAACATTCCTTCTCTGTATATTTGTATTTCTACATATGGGAGGAGGGAGGTGCCATATTGATTCCCTTAGACAGTATAGTATGAGGGTATAGCTTATTGTGTGCCCAGAACATTCCTTCTCTGTATATTTGTATTTATACATATGGGAGGAGGAGGTGCCATATTGATTCCCTTAGACAGTACAGTATGAGGGTATAGCTTATTATGTGCCCAGAACATTCCTTCTCTGTATATTTGTATTTATACATATGGGAGGAGGGAGGTGCCATATTGATTCCCTTAGACAGTATAGTATGAGGGTATAGCTTATTGTCTACCCAGAATTCCCAAGTATATTTGAATAGAAGTTACAATACTTTGAATTTCAGGGTTGACTTGACCTTTACTCCTCAATCCCTTAGACATTGCCACCAAAGCTGCTTTGATATTGTCTTGCAGTTGGGAACTAAACTATTTAAGCATATCAACAAAGTCCCCAGTACAAAGGGCTTGTTTCGGAATTTCCACACCTACCCCCCCCCCATGCAACCCACCACAGGATAACGGAAGCCGCTTCCCGCAAATTGCTGTTCTTGTTTGGGTTATTTTGCAAAACCCTTTGAAGAATTGAGACCTTTTCTCACTAGGAGATCTGCAACTGGTGAATGGTTTGTTCTTTAATGTATCTTACCTGCTCAAGGAAGATCACATTCCTTTAAGAAACATATGTTTTTCAGCCATGAGGGCTCCAGGTAAGAATAAAAACACGAAAACTTCTTAATGGAGATAAAAACATTGATTTTTACCATTGACAAATGACCAATGGTTGATTGATGTTCCAACACAACGAGGCTTGTTGAGGTTGCCACATTTCCATCTATACAACTTATCTTCACCCAGTCATCTTATGACTCAAAGTAGAAGAAGATAATTGGCATGTACATCAAATAAGATCAAATCCATCATACACGAGTCGGAATAAAAGCCTCAACGAAGATGATGGAAGATGGCGGAAACCTCAATAATGGTGGATCCTTCAACCAGAGATTCCACAGGGGTGACCCTGGGCGCCGAATACCCCTGTGGGTCTCCTGTATATATCATATTTGCTAATTCAGTATTCTAACTTGCCCCTTTTCCTGCTCTCTTCATGTACTTCAATGTCTCCCCCATAAATAGAACCATACAGAGAAGGAATGTTCTGGGCACACAATAAGCTATACCCTCATACTATACTGTCTAAGGGAATCAATATGGCACCTCCTCCTCCCATATGTATAAATACAAATATACAGAGAAGGAATGTTCTGGGCACACAATAAGCTATACCCTCATACTGTACTGTCTAAGGGAATCAATATGGCACCTCCTCCTCCCATATGTATAAATACAAATATACAGAGAAGGAATGTTCTGGGCACACAATAAGCTATACCCTCATACTGTACTGTCTAAGGGAATCAATATGGCACCTCCTCCTCCCATATGTATAAATGCAAATATACAGAGAAGGAATGTTCTGGGCACACAATAAGCTATACCCTCATACTGTACTGTCTAAGGGAATCAATATGTCACCTCCTCCTCCCATATGTATAAATACAAATATACAGAGAAGGAATGTTCTGGGCACACAATAAGCTATACCCTCATACTGTACTGTCTAAGGGAATCAATATGGCACCTCCTCCTCCCATATGTATAAATACAAATATACAGAGAAGGAATGTTCTGGGCACACAATAAGCTATACCCTCATACTGTACTGTCTAAGGGAATCAATATGGCACCTCCTCCCATATGTATAAATACAAATATACAGAGAAGGAATGTTCTGGGCACACAATAAGCTATACCCTCATACTGTACTGTCTAAGGGAATCAATATGGCACCTCCTCCTCCCATATGTAGAAATACAAATATACAGAGAAGGAATGTTCTGGGCACACAATAAGCTATACCCTCATACTGTACTGTCTAAGGGAATCAATATGGCACCTCCTCCTCCCATATGTATAAATACAAATATACAGAGAAGGAATGTTCTGGGCACACAATAAGCTATACCCTCATACTGTACTGTCTAAGGGAATCAATATGGCAACTCCTCCTCCATATGTATAAATACAAATATACAGAGAAGGAATGTTCTGGGCACACAATAAGCTATACCCTCATACTGTACTGTCTAAGGGAATCAATATGGCACCTCCTCCTCCCATATGTATAAATACAAATATACAGAGAAGGAATGTTCTGGGCACACAATAAGCTATACCCTCATACTGTACTGTCTAAGGGAATCAATATGGCACCTCCTCCTCCCATATGTAGAAATACAAATATACAGAGAAGGAATGTTCTGGGCACACAATAAGCTATACCCTCATACTGTACTGTCTAAGGGAATCAATATGGCACCTCCTCCTCCCATATGTATAAATACAAATATACAGAGAAGGAATGTTCTGGGCACACAATAAGCTATACCCTCATACTGTACTGTCTAAGGGAATCAATATGGCAACTCCTCCTCCCATATGTATAAATACAAATATACAGAGAAGGAATGTTCTGGGCACACAATAAGCTATACCCTCATACTGTACTGTCTAAGGGAATCAATATGGCACCTCCTCCTCCCATATGTATAAATACAAATATACAGAGAAGGAATGTTCTGGGCACACAATAAGCTATACCCTCATACTGTACTGTCTAAGCCAGGGAATCAATATGGCACCTCCTCCTCCCATATGTATAAATACAAATATACAGAGAAGGAATGTTCTGGGCACACAATAAGCTATACCCTCATACTGTACTGTCTAAGGGAATCAATATGGCATCTGTTTAGGCAAATAATACGTTTAGATGAAATATTTAGAAGCTAAACTAGAATAGGAAATGGATATAAATAGTTATGGCTTCAAGTATTTTCCTTGTTCAGAACAAACACGGTGCGGTCTCTATGAATATTTATCTCTGCACACATGTTAATATTTAATATATTTTGTGCCATCAGGGCGACTATTGGGAAGTTGTTTCACTGACACTATTAAAGGAGACAGAGAGGGGCATTTGATGTGGGAAATAGCGGAGCAGTTTTATTGCATCATTGGTGGAAGCCGACGTTCTGCCCGTTCTGGCCTCGCGCACAAAGATTTTCCACTTCTCCGATGATTCATTGAACGGAATGAAAATGATCCACGTGCTGCAGCGATGCCCCAAACCCCACGTTATGGCTTTCAAGTATTTCCTAAAAAATACGAATGGTTGCTGGAGTTTTGTCTGTTATGATTAAAGGGGAAATAAAGCTCAATAAAACGCAGGGGAATATTTAATGCACCAGACCATCCTGTAGCCAATGAGAACATTAGAACATTTAGAGGACCAGACCATCCTGTAGCCAATGAGAACATTAGAACATTTAGAGGACCAGACCATCCTGTAGCCAATGAGAACATTAGAACATTTAGAGGACCAGACCATCCTGTAGCCAATGAGAACATTAGAACATTTAGAGGACCAGACCATCCTGTAGCCAATGAGAACATTAGAACATTTAAAGGGCCAGACCATCCTGTGGCCAATTAGAACATTACAACATTTAGAGGGCCAGACCATCCTGTGGCCAATGAGAACATTAGAACATTTAGAGGGCCAGACCATCCTGTGGCCAATTAGAACATTAGAACATTTAGAGGGCCAGACCATCCTGTAGCCAATGAGAACATTAGAACATTTAGAGGGCAAGACCATCCTGTGGCCAATTAGAACATTAGAACATTTAGAGGGCCAGACCATCCTGTAGCCAATGAGAACATTAGAACATTTAAAGGGCCAGACCATCCTGTGGCCAATTAGAACATTAGAACATTTAGAGGGCCAGACCATCCTGTAGCCAATGAGAACATTAGAACATTTAGAGGACCAGACCATCCTGTAGCCAATGAGAACATTAGAACATTTAGAGGACCAGACCATCCTGTAGCCAATGAGAACATTAGAACATTTAGAGGACCAGACCATCCTGTAGCCAATCAGAACATTAGAACATTTAGAGGGCCAGACCATCCTGTGGCCAATCAGAACATTAGAACATTTAGAGGGCCAGACCATCCTGTAGCCAATCAGAACATTAGAACATTTAGAGGACCAGACCATCCTGTAGCCAATGAGAACATTAGAACATTTAGAGGACCAGACCATCCTGTAGCCAATGAGAACATTAGAACATTTAGAGGACCAGACCAT
This sequence comes from Xenopus laevis, assembly GCF_017654675.1. Taxonomy (NCBI): domain Eukaryota; kingdom Metazoa; phylum Chordata; class Amphibia; order Anura; family Pipidae; genus Xenopus; species Xenopus laevis. The sequence continues at coordinate 2,904,629 of NC_054375.1, forward strand.
CCTGTAGCCAATGAGAACATTAGAACATTTAGAGGACCAGACCATCCTGTAGCCAATGAGAACATTAGAACATTTAGAGGACCAGACCATCCTGTAGCCAATCAGAACATTAGAACATTTAGAGGGCCAGACCATCCTGTGGCCAATCAGAACATTAGAACATTTAGAGGGCCAGACCATCCCATGGCCAATCAGAACATTACATCATTTAGAGGGCCAGACTATCCTGTAGCCAATGAGAACATTAGAACATTTAGAGGACCAGACCATCCTGTAGCCAATGAGAACATTAGAACATTTAGAGGACCAGACCATCCTGTAGCCAATGAGAACATTAGAACATTTAGAGGACCAGACCATCCTGTAGCCAATCAGAACATTAGAACATTTAGAGGGCCAGACCATCCTGTGGCCAATCAGAACATTAGAACATTTAGAGGGCCAGACCATCCTGTAGCCAATCAGAACATTAGAACATTTAGAGGGCCAGACCATCCTGTAGCCAATCAGAACATTAGAACATTTAGAGGACCAGACCATCCTGTAGCCAATGAGAACATTAGAACATTTAAAGGGCCAGACCATCCTGTGGCCAATTAGAACATTAGAACATTTAGAGGGCCAGACCATCCTGTAGCCAATGAGAACATTAGAACATTTAGAGGACCAGACCATCCTGTAGCCAATGAGAACATTAGAACATTTAGAGGGCCAGACCATCCTGTAGCCAATGAGAACATTAGAACATTTAGAGGACCAGACCATCCTGTAGCCAATCAGAACATTAGAACATTTAGAGGGCCAGACCATCCTGTAGCCAATCAGAACATTAGAACATTTAGAGGACCAGACCATCCTGTAGCCAATGAGAACATTAGAACATTTAGAGGAACCAGACCATCCTGTAGCCAATGAGAACATTAGAACATTTAGAGGACCAGACCATCCTGTAGCCAATGAGAACATTAGAACATTTAGAGGACCAGACCATCCTGTAGCCAATGAGAACATTAGAACATTTAGAGGACCAGACCATCCTGTAGCCAATGAGAACATTAGAACATTTAGAGGACCAGACCATCCTGTAGCCAATGAGAACATTAGAACATTTAGAGGGCCAGACCATCCTGTGGCCAATCAGAACATTAGAACATTTAGAGGGCCAGACCATCCCATGGCCAATCAGAACATTACATCATTTAGAGGGCCAGACTATCCTGTAGCCAATCAGAACATTAGGACATTCTGAAGGCTAAATCAACCAGTCAGAGCTTTAGACCCTGATCAGAGTATCCCTTTAAATGACGGAAAGGCTAACATAGGCCTGCCCGTGGCTTGGTTACTTTGAGGCATGTAATTGGGCAAGTGATGTCAGATGATATGTTTGCCTTACGAAAATCCCTGGCGCTGCACAATTAATTCCACCTTTGTTCATTTTCGGCAGAGTCAACAAGGTAACAGGTTGAAATTAGGACACCCCATAGAGCTGGCTGATTAACGCAGGATCTTGACAAGCGTCCAACCAAACACACATTTTCGCAAGGCATTTGCAGGTCGATTGAAAGGATTTTATTAACTAGAGCAACTGGCGCTCCCTCCTCACCTTGGCTTCTGCTCTGCTTCTGTGCAACCAGCCAATCAATGCCCTTGGTGCTCAGCAGTCGGGAAATCCTATAACCCACAGCCTGGCATCTTGGTGTCACAGCAGAATATTATATTTTTTATTTAGTCGATGAATGTCAGTGGGGGTTGCCATACAACATTGTATACATTATTGTGTGCCCAGAACATTCCTTCTCTGTATATTTGTATTTATACATATGGGAGGAGGAGGTGCCATATTGATTCCCTTAGACAGTACAGTATGAGGGTATAGCTTATTGTGTGCCCAGAACATTCCTTCTCTGTATATTTGTATTTTATACATATGGGAGGAGAGGTGCCATATTGATTCCCTTAGACAGTAAAGTATGAGGGTATAGCTTATTGTGTGCCCAGAACATTCCTTCTCTGTATATTTGTATTTATACATATGGGAGGAGGAGGTGCCATATTGATTCCCTTAGACAGTACAGTATGAGGGTATAGCTTATTGTGTGCCCAGAACATTCCTTCTCTGTATATTTGTATTTATACATATGGGAGGAGGAGGTGCCATATTGATTCCCTTAGACAGTACAGTATGAGGGTATAGCTTATTGTGTGCCCAGAACATTCCTTCTCTGTATATTTGTATTTATACATATGGGAGGAGGAGGTGCCATATTGATTCCCTTAGACAGTACAGTATGAGGGTATAGCTTATTGTGTGCCCAGAACATTCCTTCTCTGTATATTTGTATTTATACATATGGGAGGAGGAGGAGGTGCCATATTGATTCCCTTAGACTGTACAGTATGAGGGTATAGCTTATTGTGAGCCCAGAACATTCCTTCTCTGTATATTTGTATTTATACATATGGGAGGAGGAGGTGCCATATTGATTCCCTTAGACAGTACAGTATGAGGGTATAGCTTATTGTGTGCCCAGAACATTCCTTCTCTGTATATTTGTATTTATACATATGGGAGGAGGGAGCTGCCATATTGATTCCCTTAGACAGTACAGTATGAGGGTATAGCTTATTGTGTGCCCAGAACATTCCTTCTCTGTATATTTGTATTTATACATATGGGAGGAGGAGGTGCCATATTGATTCCCTTAGACAGTACAGTATGAGGGTATAGCTTATTGTGTGCCCAGAACATTCCTTCTCTGTATATTTGTATTTATACATATGGGAGGAGGGAGCTGCCATATTGATTCCCTTAGACAGTACAGTATGAGGGTATAGCTTATTGTGTGCCCAGAACATTCCTTCCTCAGACATCATGCAGTGATACTTCTCAGACCCCGTATTTAATATTAATTCCTCATGAGAGCCACGTTGCAGAATAAAGGCCCTAGGTCGGAATTTGATGCATCGATACATTTTTGTTGTTTCCCCGGTGATGGTTGAAGAGAAAGAATCTGAATTGTAATAAAGCTCTGCCGTGAAACACAAGTTGATCAGGGATGGCTGGAGAGTCAGTGTCAGCTCATCTATTGTGCGTCTGGGCCTGGGGCTCCTCATTGTCCTCCCCATTGTTGTCATTGGTCTCGGGGTAAACAAAGCAATGAAATGTGTCTGAATTGGGGCTAAAACAACCATTTCTGGGCCGGTTTTCTTTGTGTCATTCCAGACCATTCCTGTTGCACTTACTGATCACATTTATTTTGAGTTTCAGTACAACTTCTACTTATAGAACTTCCCAATATCTGAAGTTTCTTTACCATGTTCGGTCTCTTTAAAATAGACGTGAAAATGACGCCCATTCCCACAGCTTGTCAGTGGTACAGCCCGGCCAGTGAATGTTTCACCTGTGGGAAAGTCCATTGCAGTCCCAGGGGGTAATTCAGTCAGCGCCATTGTTAGGCAGTGCCATTGGGCATGTGGAGAGGCTGATAATGTTTAGTGAGAGATGCCATTAGGCTGGCAGGGGGGAGGAGGGGTGCCAAGTATTCCTTTCATTCTATTCATGCCCATCTCTGGCACTTCATCTCATTGCACAAGAGATTGACTAATGGTGTTATTTGCCATGTGGGTATCTGTGCGACACAATAAATATTTATATTCCTTTAGCTCAGTCCTGCGCATTTCTCCTGATTTATAGATTTCTGTTTCATTTCTGTCGGTCACACTGCACCCCCCTTATTGTACAACTACTGTATGCGCCCCATTCTGCCACCCTGGCGCCCCACCGTCCTCTCATCCTTCTGCTCTTTATCCTTTCTGTAATAATAAATGTTACCCGTCACCCCCATATCATATCTGCACATAATGTAAGTGTATAATATATAGGCACAGCCCCCCATCTTTCCTCTGTCACCCCCATATCATATATGCACATAATGTAAGTGTATAATATATAGGCACAGATATACCCCCATCTTTCCCCTGTCACCCCCATATCATATATGTACATAATGTAAGTGTATAATATATAGGCACAGATATACCCCCATCTTTCCTCTGTCACCCCCATATCATATATGCACATAATGTAAGTGTATAATATATAGGCACAGATATACCCCCCATCTTTCCTCTGTCACCCCCATATCATATATGCACATAATGTAAGTGTATAATTTATAAGAACAGCCCTCCATCTTTCCTCTATCACCCCCATATCATATATGCACATAATGTAAGTGTATAATATATAGGCACAGCCCCCCATCTTTCCCTGTCACCCCCATATCATATATGCACATAATGTAAGTGTATAATATATAGGCACAGCCCCCCATCTTTCCTCTGTCACCCCATATCATATATGCACATAATGTAAGTGTATAATATATAGGCACAGCCCCCCATCTTTCCTCTGTCACCCCCATATCATATATGCACATAATGTAAGTGTATAATATATAGGCACAGCCCCCCATCTTTCCCCTGTCACCCCCATATCATATATGCACATAATGTAAGTGTATAATATATAGGCACAGCCCCCCATCTTTCCCCTGTCACCCCCATATCATATATGCACATAATGTAAGTGTATAATATATAGGCACAGATATACCCCCATCTTTCCCCTGTCACCCCCATATCATATATGCACATAATGTAAGTTTATAATATATAGGCACAGCCCCCATCTTTCCCCTGTCACCCCCATATCATATATGCACATAATGTAAGTGTATAATATATAGGCACAGCCCCCCATCTTTCCTCTGTCACCCCCATATCATATATGCACATAATGTAAGTGTATAATATATAGGCACAGATATACCCCCATCTTTCCCCTGTCACCCCATATCATATATGCACATAATGTAAGTGTATAATATATAGGCACAGCCCCCCATCTTTCCTCTGTCACCCCCATATCATATATGCTCATAATGTAAGTGTATAATATATAGGCACAGCCCTCCATCTTTCCTCTGTCACCCCATATCATATATGCACATAATGTAAGTGTATAATATATAGGCACAGATATACCCCCATCTTTCCCTGTCACCCCATATCATATATGTACATAATGTAAGTGTATAATATATAGGCACAGATATACCCCCATCTTTCCTCTGTCACCCCCATATCATATATGCACATAATGTAAGTGTATAATATATAGGCACAGCCCCCCATCTTTCCTCTGTCACCCCCATATCATATATGCACATAATGTAAGTGTATAATATATAGGCACAGCCCCCCATCTTTCCCTGTCACCCCCATATCATATATGCACATAATGTAAGTGTATAATATATAGGCACAGATATACCCCCCATCTTTCCTCTGTCACCCCCATATCATATATGCACATAATGTAAGTGTATAATTTATAAGAACAGCCCTCCATCTTTCCTCTATCACCCCCATATCATATATGCACATAATGTAAGTGTATAATATATAGGCACAGCCCCCATCTTTCCCTGTCACCCCCATATCATATATGCACATAATGTAAGTGTATTATATATAGGCACAGCCCCCATCTTTCCCCTGTCACCCCATATCATATATGCACATAATGTAAGTGTATAATATATAGGCACAGCCCCCATCTTTCCCCTGTCACCCCATATCATATATGCACATAATGTAAGTGTATAATATATAGGCACAGATATACCCCCATCTTTCCCCTGTCACCCCCATATCATATATGCACATAATGTAAGTTTATAATATATAGGCACAGCCCCCATCTTTCCCCTGTCACCCCCATATCATATATGCACATAATGTAAGTGTATAATATATAGGCACAGCCCCCCATCTTTCCTCTGTCACCCCCATATCATATATGCACATAATGTAAGTGTATAATATATAGGCACAGATATACCCCCATCTTTCCCCTGTCACCCCCATATCATATATGCACATAATGTAAGTGTATAATATATAGGCACAGCCCCCCATCTTTCCTCTGTCACCCCCATATCATATATGCTCATAATGTAAGTGTATAATATATAGGCACAGCCCTCCATCTTTCCTCTGTCACCCCCATATCATATATGCACATAATGTAAGTGTATAATATATAGGCACAGATATACCGCCATCTTTCCCCTGTCACCCCCATATCATATATGCACATAATGTAAGTGTATAATATATAGGCACAGATATACCGCCATCTTTCCCCTGTCACCCCATATCATATATGCACATAATGTAAGTGTATAATATATAGGCACAGCCCCCCATCTTTCCTCTGTCACCCCCATATCATATATGCTCATAATGTAAGTGTATAATATATAGGCACAGCCCCCCATCTTTCCTCTGTCACCCCCATATCATATATGCACATAATGTAAGTGTATAATATATAGGCACAGCCCCCCATCTTTCCTCTGTCACCCCCATATCATATATGCACATAATGTAAGTGTATAATATATAGGCACAGCCCCCCATCTTTCCTCTGTCACCCCCATATCATATATGCACATAATGTAAGTGTATAATATATAGGCACAGCCCCCCATCTTTCCCCTGTCACCCCCATATCATATATGCACATAATGTAAGTGTATAATATATAGGCACAGATATACCCCCATCTTTCCCCTGTCACCCCCATATCATATATGCACATAATGTAAGTTATAATATATAGGCACAGCCCCCATCTTTCCCCTGTCACCCCCATATCATATATGCACATAATGTAAGTGTATAATATATAGGCACAGCCCCCATCTTTCCTCTGTCACCCCCATATCATATATGCACATAAATGTAAGTGTATAATATATAGGCACAGATATACCCCCATCTTCCCCTGTCACCCCCCATATCATATATGCACATAATGTAAGTGTATATAATATAGGCACAGCCCCCCATCTTTCCTCTGTCACCCCCATATCATATATGCACATAATGTAAGTGTATAATATATAGGCACAGCCCCCATCTTTCCTCTGTCACCCCCATATCATATATGCACATAATGTAAGTGTATAATATATAGGCACAGATATACCCCATCTTTCCCTGTCACCCCCATATCATATATGCACATAATGTAAGTGTATATATATATGGCACAGCCCCCCATCTTTCCTCTGTCACCCCCCATATCATATATGCACATAATGTAAGTATAATATATAGGCACAGCCCCCCATCTTTCCTCTGTCACCCCCATATCATATATGCACATAATGTAAGTGTATAATATATAGGCACAGCCCCCCATCTTTCCCTCACCCCCATATCATATACATAATGTAAGTGTATATATAATCTTTCCCTGTCACCCCATATCATATATGCACATAATGTAAGTGTATAATATATAGGCACAGCCCCCCCATCTTTTCCTCTGTCACCCCCATATCATATATAATGTAAGTGTATAATATATAGGACAGCCCCCATCTTTCCTCTGTCACCCCCATATCATATATGCACATAATGTAAGTGTATAATATATAGCACAGATATACCCCCATCTTTCCCCTGTCACCCCCATATCATATATGCACATAATGTAAGTTATAATATATAGGCACAGCCCCCATCTTTCCCCTGTCACCCCCATATCATATATGCACATAATGTAAGTGTATAATATATAGGCACAGCCCCCCCCATCTTTCCTCTGTCACCCCCATATCATATATGCACATAATGTAAGTGTATAATATATAGGCACAGCCCCCCATCTTTCCTCTGTCACCCCCATATCATCATATATGCACATAAATGTAAGTGTATAATATATAGGCACAGCCCCCCATCTTTCCCTCTGTCACCCCCATATCATATATGCACATAATGTAAGTGTATAATATATAGGCACAGCCCCCCATCTTTCCCTGTCACCCCATATCATATATGCACATAATGTAAGTGTATAAATATAGGCACAGCCCCCATCTTTCCCCTGTCACCCCCATATCATATATGCACATAATGTAAGTGTATATATATTAGGCACAGCCCCCCATCTTTCCCTGTCACCCCCATATCATATATGCACATAATGTAAGTGTATAATATATATAGGCACAGCCCCCCATCTTTCCTCTGTCACCCCCATATCATATATGCACATAATGTAAGTGTAATAATATAGGCACAGCCCCCATCTTTCCCTGTCACCCCCATATCATATATGCACATAATGTAAGTGTATAATATATAGGCACAGCCCCCCATCTTTCCTCTGTCACCCCCATATCATATATGCACATAATGTAAGTGTATAATATATAGGCACAGCCCCCCATCTTTCCTCTGTCACCCCCATATCATATATGCACATAATGTAAGTGTATAATATATAGGCACAGATATACCGCCATCTTTCCCCTGTCACCCCCATATCATATATGCACATAATGTAAGTGTATAATATATAGGCACAGCCCCCCATCTTTCCTCTGTCACCCCCATATCATATATGCACATAATGTAAGTGTATAATATATAGGCACAGCCCCCCATCTTTCCTCTGTCACCCCCATATCATATATGCACATAATGTAAGTGTATAATATATAGGCACAGCCCCCCATCTTTCCTCTGTCACCCCCATATCATATATGCACATAATGTACGTGTATAATATATAGGTACAGCCCCCCATCTTTCCTCTGTCACCCCCATATCATATATGCACATAATGTAAGTGTATAATATATAGGCACAGCCCCCCATCTTTCCTCTGTCATCCCCATATCATATATTCACATAATGTAAGTGTATAATATATAGACACAGCCCCCCATCTTTCCCCTGTCACCCCCATATCATATATGCACATAATGTAAGTGTATAATATATAGGCACAGATATACCCCCATCTTTCCCCTGTCACCCCCATATCATATATGCACATAATGTAAGTGTATAATATATAGGCACAGATATACCGCCATCTTTCCCCTGTCACCCCCATATCATATATGCACATAATGTAAGTGTATAATATATAGGCACAGCCCCCCATCTTTCCTCTGTCACCCCCATATCATATATGCTCATAATGTAAGTGTATAATATATAGGCACAGCCCCCCATCTTTCCTCTGTCACCCCCATATCATATATGCACATAATGTAAGTGTATAATATATAGGCACAGCCCCCCATCTTTCCTCTGTCACCCCCATATCATATATGCACATAATGTAAGTGTATAATATATAGGCACAGCCCCCCATCTTTCCTCTGTCACCCCCATATCATATATGCACATAATGTAAGTGTATAATATATAGGCACAGCCCCCCATCTTTCCCCTGTCACCCCCATATCATATATGCACATAATGTAAGTGTATAATATATAGGCACAGATATACCCCCCATCTTTCCCTGTCACCCCCATATCATATATGCACATAATGTAAGTGTATAATATATAGGCACAGCCCCCCATCTTTCCTCTGTCACCCCCATATCATATATTCACATAATGTAAGTGTATAATATATAGACACAGCCCCCCATCTTTCCCCTGTCACCCCCATATCTTATAGAAGAGCTGGAATCTCATGGGTGGGAGGAAGAAATATATTTTCATGTACAAATAAAAAGTAATGGCTGTAACTCTCATGGAGCGAATGAGTCAGTGATATAAATGAGAAGGGCGAATGTTACATTGTGACGTCACTTCCAGTAACAGAAAGTAGAAGGAAAAACATTGGGATTTTTATTGCGAAGAAAACAAATAATGAGAGAAGCAAAATCCTTGCCGTTTGTATCTCAAATTGTTAAAAAGGGGATTAAGAGTAAATCTACTGTGACCTCCACCATTGGGAGGAATAAGTAAGTAAAGAAATGACCTCCGGGCAGCCGTCCTGACCAAAGAGCCCACAGCATGGGACAATGGGGATATTTATGGGGGTCTCTCGGCACCTTTTGAAACCGTCCAAGTGGAAAAAAACTGATATTTTTCACACATTATCAGACAGGGTCAGGGTGAGAGGGCTAAAGGACAAGTTGAAAGGCAAGCCCCCCCCCTAGTCTTGGGAGAAAAGGATTTAAAGGGGAAATTACAGATGTTCCACGTACATTTTTTCCTGCTGCAAATCAATCATTTCTGCCCCATTTTCGTGATCCACTATCTCATCCAAGCGGTTGCCTGGTTGCTAAGGTTAATGACACCCTACCATACATGTATCCTTAAAAAAAAAAGACTACCCAGGTCTAGTAACCCACAGCAAGCAGATGGGTGGACCGGTAAATACTCCATGCTGATTGGTTCCCATGGGTTACTAGAGCAGCAGCTTCCTTCCACTCATGTGATTCCTCTAACCCAAAAAAGTCAATGCTCTGAAATCCCTGCAG